>NC_057865.1:21730000-21907500 GCF_019393635.1 Dromiciops gliroides | reverse complement strand
CCAATTATATGGAAATGAAGGGATGATTGTTTTCCCCTCCAAGGTCAGAGACTCACTGAAATCTATGATGTGCTCAGACCTCAGGGTAAGAGCCACTGTAGATAGTGACTCCAAAGGGCAATGTCCGTTTTCCTCTTTCTGGTTGCTTCTCTCTTTCTCAGTTCATACTTTCCCATACACAGTTGGTTCTAAGGTCAGAGGTATGAGAAATGGGTAGTTGTCTCCTCTCAATGTGGATATAACAGTCAGTCATACTCCTCCTGACCTGTTTGTAGGACAAAGGTCTCAGATCCCCTCCTCCCCCTCAGGTTAGCAAGGTCACATGGTTCAAGGAGCCCTGGTTTCAATAAGGTCCACTCCAGAGTTGTGTCCATATAAGGAAGTATAAGGTCCGGTCCTGAGTTATGCCCATACAAGGAAGAGGGGTGGGAATACTGTGTTCTGATTAGCTAGCTTTTGGGCATAGATTGTAACCCCACCAGTGATGAAAAAGGGGAAGGTCTATTCGCGTTAGGAACTAGGGTATAAAACAGGGCCTGCATGCCCCCTTTCTGGGCACCCACTAGCTGCACACTAGGGTGCCTCCTTCTCATGAGAAGAAAATAAAGCCTTTGTCACTTCACTGGGGAGTTCCTGAGAATTATTGAGAAGAGGATGGATTTTTCCCTCACAAGAGGATTGTAACTCAAAGCTTGGAAAATGACTTAGCAGCCACGAGGACCAGAGAGAGTTGGAGAGACTTACTCAAGATCATCCAAGTGGAAAGCGATAATATCAGAATTTGAATCCAAGACCTTTCACTCCAAGTCCAGTTTTTTTTTTTTTATTGTACCATGCTGCCTCTAGCCTTAAACCAGAACTTACACTTAAAAATATGGGTCAAACTTCCTGTATTTGTGGGCATCCAGTTCTGTTGCTTCTCAGAAACGCTGCAGAAGGAGAAGTTAGAGCATGGTATTTGGAATCAGGAAGACCCGACCTCAGACACTTAGTAGCTCGGTAATGCTGGGTGAATCACTAACCTCCCTCTGCCTCAGTATTCTCATCTATAAAATGGGGGTGATAAGAGCACCTACTTCCCAAAAGAGATCGTGTCTGTAAAGTGCTTAACACTTTGCTTGGTGCATAGTAGGTGCTCACTAAATGCTAGTTATTGTTATTATTGTTATGGTTGGGTCATGGGCCCCTTTGGCAGTCTGGTGTTGCTCATGGGATAGGATTACAAAGAAAAGAAATATTACAATCTAGTTATCAAAAATATTGTTAAAGGTTCACAGACACCAGGCTAAGAACCCCTGATCAGAGTCAGTGTCATATATTCAAGAGTTTTGGACTTGAGAATCTTGCCTCCGAGGCTTACTAAACATGTGACTCTGGGTCACTTAACTTCTGTGGGCCTCAGTTTCTTCATTTGTAAGATGAGGTTGGCTTGGAGGCCTTACAAGTCCTGCTTACAGGTCCTTTCCAGCTTGAATCCACAATCCCATGAATCTATCCAGAGATCAGGTGATCCCAGACTCTCCCTCTGCACCTTCAGCTTCCCAGGTGTTGGTCCCCCCAAATCCCAAGGAAAACTTGGCTCTTCGGGATGCATCAGCAATGCCTAACTTTCCGGTGGAGTTTCCCTGGCAGGTCTCTGGTGGCTGAGCCAGGGAGGACCAGCCCGCTCTTGTTGGAGAAGCTGACAGGGCTCCTTTCTTCTTTGCTCAGGCCCGCATCCCAACATCCCAGACAGGCTTGCTCCCGCTCCATCCATGGGAGCAGGGCCCAGTTAGGCCATCACTAGATGGGGCTGTTTTTACCCCTGTTCAGCCCAGCGGGTCCTGCTAGGCTTTTACAAGGCACCGGGTGAGTGGAAAGTGTCCGGTTACAGCTGCCCTGTGGCTGGAGCTGCGTGTGTGTTCCTTACCAAGGGAGAATAAAGAATGATCTTTTGGAATTTCCTACTCTGTCTGAACTCTTCAACTGAATAAGACTAGCTGTGTGACTGTGGGTGAATCACTTGCCCTCTCTGGGCCTCAGGTGCCTGGTCTGTAAAATAATGGGGACAGACTCAGTGATGCCTAGGTCTCTTCTAGCCCCCCAATTACAATCCCATAAGCGTGGCACCTTGAAAGCTTTGAGGGCAGAATGTTGGTTTCTTAGCACAACAACATCGATCAAAGCTTAGATTGATTATCTCACCACCCACAAGAACCTTTCAAGGGAAGATGTGATTGATACCGTTATTCCCAATTTTCTGGATGAACAAACCGACATGCAGAAGCTAAGAGAGTTACCAAGGGTCACACAGCCTATAGCCATCTCATTTCTCTTGATCCTATGTCTTATAGCAGGCCCTGGGATCAAAACCTGCCCATGCCACTCATTATCTGAATTTTCTTTGTTAAGTAGTTTCATCCTTATGTAAAATGGGGGCAGGTGGGGGTGGGGCTAGTTGGCCTTCAAGGTGACCTTCCAGAGACCTAGAGAGTCAACATGCTAAATGAGAATCACATTTTGGGAAATGGTCCAAGTAGGGATTTGTTTTGCTTAACATACTCTTTTTTTTTCTTTTTTTTTTGTGAGGCAATTGGGGTTAAGTGACTTGCCTAGGGTCACACAGCTAGTAAGTGTGTAACATGTCTGAGGTCAGATTTGAACTCAGGTCCTTCTGAATCCAGGGCTGGTGCTCTATCCACTGTGCCACCTAGCTGCCCTTTTAACATACTCTTAACAAGAGGTTTTAAATTTTTCTGTCTTTTTTAGGGGGTGGGGAGAGAGAAAAGGGAGAGAAAAGAAATACTTGTTAATTGAAAGAAAATTGACATATTTAAATCTATGAGCCTGCAAGCCCAAGTCACTTTCTACCTAAACAGGCCTCCATTTTTGTCATCCTTAAAATGGGGTGGTTGAGCCAGAAGGCCTCTGTGAGGAAATGGGGAATGGTCTCCTCTCAATAAGGATATAACAGTCACCATTCAAGTTACACTCTTCTGGACCTGTTTGAGGAAAAAGGTCTCAGTCCCCCTCCCTCCCCTCCAGCAAACAAGATCACATGGTTCAAGGAGCCCTGAGCTGGTCTCAATTGGGTCCTCTCCTGGACTGTGCATGGACTCTGAAATTCCTTATCCCAATAAAAGAAAAAAGAAGGAAAAAAAAAGAAATTCCTCATCCCATCACCTTTTCTTTTGCCTTGCAATCAGACAAAAGGACATCCAGGTTCTGCTCAAACACTTCAGTAATGAGGGAGCCCACCTCACCCCCACTCCTTCCACTAGATACAATCTTCTTCTTGTCTCTAGCCCTCTCTCAGGGCCCAAGCAGAACAAGTCTAATCTCTTTTGGGCTTATATTTGAAGTCTCTGAGTTCAAATCTTGTCTCAGGCACCTACTAGATGAATTAATCCTAGGCAATTCACTTAGTTTCTCTCAGCCTCAGTTCCCTCATCCATGAAATGGGAATAATTATAACTCTCACCTCCCAGGGTTATTGTGAGGACTTTTGATGTTTGTCCTTCATTTTCTAAAAGGACCATGACATCGCGGTGATGTCATGACTTGCAATGAATTGGATTTAAGTGAGGGAGAGCTATGCAAGGTCACCAGCCTTACTTTCTCCTCCAGAACCATCTGGGTCCAATGTTCTCTACCTCACTGAGGGTACCCTTGATGCACATGTAGATTCTTTCAAATAATTTGACATAGTTGGTATAGCAGATGTATATTTTGCTAGTTGTTCTCTCCATCACCTTTTTCTGGTATTAATGAGCGTCAAGATTTTTTTTTTCTCTCTCCTGTTCAGACCTTCCCCTTCAGAGACTTTGTGAAAGTCTCTCTATGCCCTCACAATAGGGTAACCTCTGGAATGGATCTCTTCTGTATCCACTTGGTTCAGCCAGCTGCTTTTCCCATCCTGGTTCTCTCTAGGGCCCTTCCCTCCTTCTCCAACAAAAAACATCTGGGGCTATGACATAGGAAGCCAAGTGTGGTGGCTCTCCTATCGCTGGTGATGAAGACAGTTTCTTATAGAAAAAAAATCTCTGCAGATCTTTTCCATTTTTGTTTGTTCTCTGCCTTCTGTTATCTCTAGATACCTTTGGGATCTTTTTTTTTCTTAATTGGACCACACCCAAACTTTATTTAAGTGGGTTTTACTTTCCACTGCTTTTGTTCATAAAATTTTAAAGATGATTTCATATTCTCAGCTGGTTTGTCCTTGGCTGCCTAGCACTCTATTTGACAAGGGTTTGCTGACTAAGATGTTTTTATAATCCCTCCCTCCCTCCCTTCCTCCCTCCCTTCCTCCCTCCCTTCCACTTTCCCTCCCTCCCTCCTTCCTTCCTTCTCTCCCTCCTTCCTTCCTTCCTCTATTTTTTTTTGGGGGGGTGAGACAACTGGGGTTAAGTGCCTGGGCAAGTGCCCAGGGTCACACAGCCAGTAAGTGTTAAGTGTCTGAGGCTGGATTTGAACTCAGGTCCTCCTGACTCCAGGGCCGGTGCTCTATCCACTGCACCATCTAGTTGCCCCTCTTCCTTCCTCTATTGATGAGGAACTCCTTCAACCAAAGCAGCTGAGCTCTTCCTCTACAATTCAGTCTTAGAAAGTAGCCTGGACCACCGAGAGACTAACTTTTCCTAGGTCACATTGCCAGGGTATACTTGTATCAGAGACAGAACCTAAGGCCCAATCTCTATTGTTGAGATTTCTTTTCAACATGTCATAGGCAGCAAAGTGGTAGAGTGGATAAAGCCTGGAGTCAGGAAGACCTGAGTTCAAATCTGAATTCAGATACTTATTAGCTGTATGACCCTGAGCCTATCACTTAATCTCTGTCTCCCTCAGTTTCCTCATCTGTAATAGGGATAATAATAGCACCTACTTCCCAGGTTATTGTGAGGATCAAATGAAATAATATTTGTAAAGGTCTTTACAAACATTGACTTATGATATGGATGCTAGCTATTATTATGTGAAATTAATATGTCTGGATTCTCTTTTTCCTCCCCTATTCCATTTTTCACCTTTTATAATTTGTTGGAATAAGCTGGAACAGAGTTGCTTAATTGCAGCCGATCCCTTTTTCTCATTTTTTATTCTTTCTTCTAGCTTTGTACTCATTTTGATCTTTGCCCTGACAAGTTGGTGGTTGAGTCTGACTGTATAGGGAGAGCTGATTCAGGAATAATTCCCACATCAGAAACAAGTCATTTCCTTCCTGTTAAAATACAATCAATTTCTTTTGTAGTGATGTTATTTGAAGTTTTCCATGTCTGGTCTAGACCAATCCTTTACTTGAAGGCATTATTAATGATCTCATTCTTCATTCCTTATCCATTATTCTCCTTGACACACTCCCCATTTTAGCTAAATTGGTCTCCTTACCATACATCCCCTTCTATCTCCCATCTCTATTCCTTTGCCCAGTCTACTTTCCATGCCTGTCATGCTGTCCCTCTTGCTTCTTTTTTTTTTTTTGGTGAGGCAATTGGGGTTAAGTGACTTGCCCAGGGTCACACAGCTAATGTCAAGGGTGTGAGGCTGGATTTGAACCCAGGTCCTCCTGAATCCAGGGCCGGTGCTCTATCCACTGTGCCACCTAGTTGCCCCCATCTTGCTTCTTTTTAAGGTCAGTTCAAGTGCTTCTTTGTATGGAAGGCTCTTTCCTGATCCCTCTCAAAAGCTAGTGTCCTTTCTTTGGAAATTACTTTGTATATTTAATTTTCTATGTGTATGAAAAAAGAAAAACAAAACCAAAATAATGTAAGCTTCCTGAAGGCAGGAACTGTTTTCTGTCTTTGTATCCCCAGTTCCTAGCACAGTGCATGAAGTAAGTGCTTAATAAATGCTTGATGAATGAAAAAAATGTAATCGACATTATTATTATAAATTGATTGAAGTTCTCAATATCTTCAAGGGAACCTTACCATGCAAATGGGGCACTTTACTGACTCTGCTTTGCAAAGCATTTAAAAATTCATAGAGATCTGGGTTCAAATCCTACTTCTGTTACTTACTATTAGTATGACCTTGTGCTAGCTACTTGAGTCACTGAGACTCAGTTTAACCATCTGCAAAATCAATCAACAAGCATTTACCACATGCCTACTGTTTGCCAGGTGCTGTGCTCAATGCTGCAGATAGAAATTCAAAAGGGAGACAGTTCTTCCCCTCAAGAAGCTTACCTTCCACTAAGGGGAAACAACTCACTCACAGAGAAGTAGAGATCGTTTACAGGCTTTAAAATACACAGTGATGGGCAGCCAGGTAGCACAGTGGATAGAGCACCGGCCCTGGAGTCAGGAGGACCTGAGTTTAAATCTGGCCTCAGACACTTAACACTTACTAGCTGTGTGACCCTGGGCAAGTCACTTAACCCCAATTGCCTCACCAAAAAATAAAATAAAATAAAATACACAGTGATGATTCAATAAGGGAAAGGACAGTGAATATCAGTGATTTCCACAACAGGGATGCTGGGGAGATCAAATGAGATAAATAAATATGTATGTTTAGCATTTGTACACTTTTCAGCAACAGTTCAATAAACACAAACTATTATTATTAAAGTCTTAGAAAAAGTTGCTGGGGTGGGGGGCACAGAGATATGAAGTCATTTTCTCATAGTTACGTAGCCATGGTGCCTAAAAGCTAGGACTTGAATCCAGGGCTTCCTAACTTTCTATTTGTCGTTCAGTCATTTTTCAGTTATGTCCGACTCTTTGATCCCATTTAGCATTTTCTTGGCAAAGATACCTGGAGGGTTTGCCATTTCCTTCTCCAGCTCATTTTACAGATGAGGAAACTGAGGCAAACAGGGTTAAGTGACTTGCCCAAGGTCACACAGCTAGTAAGTGTCTAAGGATGTATTTGAACTCAGGTCTTCCTGACTTCAGGCCCAATGCTCTAACCACTGTACCACCTTTTAAAATAGGCAAACCGCTCCTGAAAAAGGCCTAAAAGCTACAAGTGTGAGATTTCGTTTTAAGGGCTCTTCAAGTCTTTTTCAGAACTTAGCCAACAGCAAAGATGACAGATTCTGGGAGGAAGGCCTTTTTCAGGGTGGATTTGCTTGCCCTCTTTTTTTCTCTCGAAGGTTTGTATCTATCTTGTTTTCATGTCTGCTTCCAAGGGAGAACAGATTGCCCTTGTCGGGACTTGAAGCTGAAACTACAAGAAATGACGGTGTTGGCCTTTTCAAGACAACACCATTCATATGTTTTTAGAAGCAGGCTGCTCCCCTAAGACCCACTTGGTGGCAAAAGGAATGAGGCATGAGGCTAGCAACCTGAGGAATGAAAAAGTCCTTTAATGCTCCTACTAAGTGCTAAGAAATGACAAGCTCACAGAACAGAAGCCCAGCCACTGAGATTCCTTGGGCTGGGCTGGGGCCTCATCAATCCTTTCTTTTTTCTTTTTTTTTTTTTTTTTTGGCAGGGCAATGAGGGTTAAGTGACTTGCCCAGGGTCACACAGCTAGTAAGTGTCAAGTGTCTGAGGCTGGATTTGAACTCAGTTCCTGAGTCCAGGGCTGGTGCTTTATCTACTGCACTACCTAGCTGCCCCCTGGAGTAGCTTTTCTTTAGCGGTAGCTATATTACAGTTCCCCTGTCAGATCATGCATGCAGAGCAGCTCCCTGCTAAAGGAACAATCTCATCATTTTAACTCTCACCTGAGAAGAGCCCCTGTCATCTGTGGAGCCTGACTGCTCCTGAGCAGTGGGGCTGTCCTTGCCTCTTTTTGTATCCCTGATGATTAGCACAATGCCCAGCACCTACTAGGTGTTTAATAAATGCTTATTCATTCATTGACTGACTGACCAGAAAGCTGGGGGAGGGGGGTCTGAAGGCAGAGCATGCTCTTAATACAATTCTTCTAATCAGTTTAATTGGAAGCCCTCACCACCAACAGCACGGGGGAGGCGAATCCTGTGGTGATCTAAAAGAGCTGTTTGTATCTTGGAGAAGAAATCTGTTTCTAGTGGGTCCTAAGGCAGCCTCCTGGTAAGTGAAGTCCTAAGTGAGGTCCCACCGAGATTTGAACTCAGATCACTGGATTCGAGATCTAGAGTCCTGACTGCTACCATGGGACCGCTGGCTTGGGGGTCATCGGGTGAATGGGATGTTCATGGAGGACTAGCCCCTCTGGTGTGAGGGCTGCTCATCCACCTTTGGTGTCCACCTGATTCACCCAACTCTCACCTGTGGCTCCAAGAAGCAGTAGCATGCACATCGGCCACCCCCAGTAAACTGTTTCAGCAGGTGGGCTAAACCAGGATTAGGGTAGCTGAGAGGTCTCAAAGCCACTGAGTTGGGGGGGTGTCTGCCCCAAACACGTGAAGCATCACCTGGTGGGATGGGCAGATGAGAACAATTTGTTCCAACGGCCATGAAGGGGCTGAAGCAGGTGTTGTGGAGCGCTTAGAGCTTGGTCAGACATGGACAACACCAAGGTCACTCACTGCATCCCAGGGGTCATCGTCAGTCATCCTGGCTTTAGGATTTGTGCAGCTCTGCCTCACTTAAATCCAATTCACACACAAGCCAAGACATCACCCTGTGATGTCACTGGTCCTCTCTGAAAGTAAAGGACAGCTTTTTTCCCCTGCCTGCTCCCTGCCCCCTCCCCCAAAGGCTGCTCAGGCTGCATTGGGCACATGCCAAGCTCTGGCCTCTGCAGTGCTAGCTCCGCTGCCGCTGCCTCCTTCCCTCCACCACCATGATCACCCGACTCCTCTATAACCTGGGAGTGGGGACGGCTCATGGTTTTCTTGGAAATGGCCGGCCGCTGGCTGCTGCACATGCAATTCCGAGAACTATAGGCAGGGACACAATTTGAGTGGTTAATGTTCACATTAGCCTGTGCGGTCACTCATTTCATTTGGCTAATGGGTTCCAACTTTATTGAGAATTTAGGCTACAAGGATCTCCATTTCATTAGCTTTTTTTTTTTTTTGAGGCAATTGGGGTTAAGTGACTTGCCCAGGGTCACACAACTAGTAAGTGTTAAGTGTCTGAGGTCGAATTTGAACTCAGGTACTCCTGACTCCAGGGCCAGTGCTCTATCCACCGCACCACCTAGCTGCCCTTCATTAGCTTTTTATTAGCCTGATCTGTGGAGGCAGAGGCTTCTGGACAGAAGCTGAAAGAAATTAAGAACCTATTCTCTGGTACCTTAAGGCTCTACCTCTTTTTTTTTTTTTTTTTGTCAAGGCAATGAGGGTTAAGTGACTTGCTCAGGGTCACACAGCTAATTACCTGAGGCTGGTTTGAACTCAGGCCCAGTGTTCTAACTAGCTGTCCAACTAGGAAGATCTGAGATTCTCAGCCACTCTGGGTTTTCTGATTCCAAGAGTTAGTGGTACCTTAGGTATCACCTGGTCCAGCCCCCTAATTTTACAGAAAAGGAAACTGAGGCACAGGGAGATGTAGGGACTTGTCCAGGGTCCCAGAGGTAGTAAAAGGAAGATGCCCTTAACCCCATACCTGGCACACTGCCTCCCTTTCCTCCTCCCCCAGGCCTCCCCCTACCCCCAACAGTCCACTGCTGCTGGTTGTCCTCACACTCCTTGGGAGACTGGCATCACCACCTTGGTGATGTCACTTACAAAACAGGGGAAGTTATAAGGAGGAATAGCTTCCCTTCCAATGAAGGTTGCGCCTTCACCCAACTTAATTTTTTTGTCCAACAATGACATAGGTGAGGAAGAATAAAGAGAAAGCAAGGCCATCTCCCAAGTGCAGCACCTCTGAGCTTGGCATGGTCCAGGTGCTGGTGGCATGGGGCTTGAAGGCTGTCTAGTGAGGCCTAAGCTCTGCTTCTCAGATCATGCTTTAAAAAAATTTTTTTTTCTTAGTGAGGCAATTGGGGTTAAGTGACTTGCCCAGGGTCACACAGCTAATAAGTGTTAAGTGCCTGAGGTTGGATTTGAACTCAGGTCCTCCTGAATCCAGGGCCTGTGCTCTATCCACTGGGCCACCTAGCTGCCCCAGATCATGCTTTTTAAATGCAGAAAACAGGATTGCAAAGGAAATGAATTATCCAAAGCACAACCAACAAAATGTATCTTAAAACCAGCAAAATCATAGACCCCAGGTTAGGAACCCTCAAACAGCGAGCAGAAAGAGTCCTGACTTTGGTTTGCAGGTCTCCCTGCTGCTTCCTGGGCTCTGCCACCGACCAATCACCCTCTCTGGGTCTCACTTTCTAGATCTGTAAAATAAGCGAGTCGGATTCTAAAAGTGCCTCCACTGAATGGGTCAATGATGATGTCCAATGAGAATGTTCTCACAAGCAAAGTTAAAAGGCCAGGTTTGAAATAGAACCCCTGAAAGCTTAAGCCAATCAGCGCTCCGACAACTGAGAGAGCTCTAAATCTTAGATGAGGGGCGCCCCTCACTGGCTGCCTCGGCATTGTATTACATGAGGAGGAAGAGGAGGAGGAGGGGGAAGAGGGGGAGAAGAAGGAAGGGAGGAGGAGGGAGGGGAGGAGGAGGAGAAAGAGGAGGGGAGGAGGAGGAGAAAGAGGAGGGGAGGAGGAGGGAGGGGAGGAGGAGGAGAAAGAGGAGGGGAGGAGGAGGGAGGGGAGGAGGAGGAGAAAGAGGAGGGGAGGAGGAAGAGAAGAGGAAGGGAAGAAGAGGAGGAGGAGGGGGAAGAGGGGGAGGAGAAAGGAAGGGAGGAGGAGGGAGGGGAGGAGGAGGAGGAGGAGGGGAAGAGGAGGAGAAAGAGGAGAGAAGGAAGAGAGGAGGAAGGGAAGAAGAGGAAGAAGAGGGGGAAGAGGGGGAGGAGAAAGGAAGGGAGGAGGAGGGAGGGGAGGAGGAGGAGGAAGAAGAGACTCAGACTCTCTCATCTTAAAATACCTCGTCAGAAAGTTCATAATCATCTCAGCTTGTTGACATGAGTCTGAAACATAGAACAATAGGCTCCAGATCTTAGAAGGTTAGAAGCTGTTTGTTACAACCCTTGAGGAAACTGAGGCCCAGGAAGTTCAAGGTCACATAGGTGTCAGAGACAGGATTAGAACTCAAGCCCTTTGAATCCAGAATCAGTGTTTTCCTCTGAGGTGGTATAGGCAGAAAGAAAAGCACATCTGTATTCTCCCCTTCATTAGGTTTGTTATTTAAACTCAACATTCCCCGGGCAGCTCGGTGGCACGGTGGATAAAGCACCTGCCCTGGATTCAGGAGGACCTGAGTTCAAATCTTGATACTTACTAGCTGTGTGACCCTGGGCAAGTCACTTAACCTTCATTGCTCCGCCCTCCAAATCCCCCCCAAACCAATAAACATGCCATCTCTGGCCTCCCTCCTTCATTATCGCCTCCCAGAATCCCCCTCTTTGTTCAAGGCTTGCCTTGGTTGCCACCTCCTCTAAGAAGTGTGAAAAAACTCCCATGGTGCCCCTGGTTGCTAATGTTCTCTCCTTCCTAAATGAGTTTTCATTCGCTTATCTCAGTACCCTGTATAGGATTACTCCCCTGGGAGCGTTGGAAAGCAGGTTAGACTTGGGACTTTGAAGACCTCCCTGGACAGTTTCAAATCCAGACTTTACTCCTTCCTACCTATGTGCAGTGGGGAAAGCTAGGTGGTGCAGTAGATAAAGCACTAGGCTTATAGTCAGGAAGATCTGAATTAAAATCTGACCTCAGACACTTACTAGCTGTGAGACCCTGGGCAAGTCACTTAACCCCTCTCTGCTTCAGTTCCTCATTTGTAAAATGGGAGTACATTGGAGAAAGAAAACACAAACCACTCGAGTATCTTTTCTTTTTTTTTTTCTTTTTTTTTTTGAGGGCAATGAGGATTAAGTGACTTCCCCAGGGTCACACAGCTAGTAAGTGTTAAGTGTCTGAGGCTGGATTTGAACTCAGGTATTCCTGAATCCAAGGCCAGTGCTTTATCCAGTGCGCCACCTAGCTGCCCCTTGAGTATCTTTTCCAAGAAAGACTCACAGACAAAAGTTCACTACTGAACAACAACCACTTTGTGACCCTTGTGGGCAATTCACTTACTTCTATGGGCCTCAGTTTCCTCATCTGTAAAATGAGGGAGTTAGACTAGGTGACCTCTCTGTCCCCTTCCTAACCCTCCTAGGAAAAGAGAGCCCTGGAGGACAGGGAGTGTTTGTGTTATTGTCTGTGTGGGCACTCAGGACCTCGCAGCCTGGCATGCCCCGTGCACACACTTAATGAGGGTTGCTTGAAATGAATTATACCAGGGCACTGAGCCAACCTCAGATCAACAGCCTGTGCCAAAACAGACTTGGAGGTCCAATGAACACACTTCTCCATTCTGACGAATCTAATAAATTCGGCAAGCATTAATCAAGGGCCCTTTGCTGAGTGACAGACGGTCCAAGACAAAACCAGAAAAGTCTTTGTTCTTAAGACATTTTCCTGGGGAATCAAGGAGGTTTCTGTCGATGCGGACATTTTTCCCCCTTATGCTTCACTGGATAGTTTCTCTTACTCTCTGTAAACTAGAAGCCTGGGTGGAGTACTGGGCTTAGAGTTAGGAAGACCTGAGATCAAATCCTCCCAGACACTAGTTTTAAAATCCTGAGCAGATGACTTAACCTCTGTCTGCCTCAGTCCCCTCACCTGTTAAACAAGGATGCTAATAATAGCACCTAACTCTCAAGTTTGTCATGATGATCAAACGACCTAATATTTGTAAACCTTAATGTGCCCTAGAAATACTAGGTATTGTTACCAATTCCCAGACACTCCACTCTAGGAACGGAGGAAGTGAGAATCCCCTCTCTCCCCCACCTATCTGGAATCCTTTTTATTTGGACTCATTCTAGAGAAGGGGGGGGGGGAGCAGATTCCCAGGTAATAACCACAAATAATTCCCGCTCATTTTTCAAGTAGGTCCAGGTTTACAAAGTCCTTTCCGTAGATCAAAGCTGAGAAGTGAATCATCTCTATTTTACAGGTGAGGAAACAGAGCTAATGATGAGCTAATGAGATGAGTGTCCCACCCAGATCCCTTCTCTCCACTAAAGCAAGTAGCCTCTCATTTGAAGATATCAGGAATAGATATTCAACCTCGATAAACATTAATTACAATGTTTCTTTTTTGGTGATGGGTAGAGGATGTTATCCATCCTGGTGGACCATGAATAAGTGGAAACAATTATCTATTAGCTCCTGGTTTCTCCTTTTTCATTTTCCTAGAGTCATGGTGCCACCTGGTGGTCAGCAAACCCACGAGCCACTGACTTTATGAGGGGTGGAAGTTGGTGGCATCCCAGAGTCTGACAGTCAAGGGGAGTCGAAGGTTCCTAGATTTAGAACTGGGGGTTGCCCAGAGCCACTGCCTTAATTTTGCAGATGAGTAAACTGAGGCCCATTGGGGTTAAGTGACTCTCCCAAGGTCACAGAGCTGAGATTAGAATCCAGGTCCTCTTGTCAGAAAGGTCCAGCTCCTCCCGCTTGAACCCCTCAAGTGAGAGGCTGGGGAGGTGGTGGAGAACCAACACTGTGTAACCCTAGATAACTTATCTAGCCTCTCTGGGACTCAGTATCTTCATCTGTAAAATGGAGACACAGTTTTTCACCATCTACCTCCCAGAGTTGTTATAGGGAATTCACTTTGTAAACCCAGCTGCCCTACTTTAGTCTTTTAAAACCATTAAACCTTCTGGAGGTCAGAGGAGCCTATAGTGAGTGAAGGGTTAATGGTTTTAAAAGACTAAAGTAGGGCAGCTAGGTGGTGCAGTGGATAAAGCACTGGCCCTGGATTCAGGAGAACCTGAGTTCAAATCTTTGAAAATGCCTTATATTATCAATAGAATCTGCTCAACAGGATTAAAAAAAAAAAAGATGGCTTTTTCATAAGTAAATCTTTTTTTGTGAGGCAATTGGGGTTAAGTGACTTGCCCAGGGTCACACAGCTAGTAAGTGTCAAGGGTCTGAGACCGGATTTGAACTCAGGTCCACCTGAATCGAGGGCCGGTGCTCTATCCACTGCGCCACCTAGCTGCCCCAAAAGATGGCTTTTTCTCAATAGACTGTGGTTAATATAGTGGGGAAAAGTCTTGCCTTGGCATCAAGAGAGGCCTGGCCTTTATAGCATGACTAAAAGAAGGTTGACACCCCTCCCCACCCCAACCCCCATGGAAGCTGGTCTAGAGTTCCACAGGATTGGCAGGTATGGATTGGTTGCAATCTGCATCATTGGAGGGATTGCCATCATGAGCAATCATGAGAAAGTCACCTCACTGCTTGCTGGGGGAGCCTTTGAGAACCCCAGGGTCTCCTCTTCCTCTTCAGGACAACATAGCACTCTAGGAGTTTAGTGAAGGGTTTATCACTCACTTAACCCTGATAAATGCTGAGCTACCTAGATCTCTATCTTTGTATTAACATTTTGAAACCTTATTCTTTGGTTTAAATCTGTTCATTTGTTTGGTTTTTTGGGGGGGGAGACTGTGGGGGAGGAGACCCTCTCCTGCAGAGGAAAGCCTGGAAGGGGAGGGGACAATGACTTGGAAGGGGGCAGGAAGGAGGTTCCTCTGGAAGTGCACTCCTGGTTCACTTGTCCAACTTGCTTTGGCCACCTAATGCCCAGGAAAGTGCTGGCTGAGCAGACTGATAAGGACCACAGCAGGTACCATCCCAATGCAATAGGAAGAATGAGAGATTCCAAGCCAGAGGACCCAGGATCAGATCCTCACCCATTTGTCAAGCTTGGGGCAGCCCTGTAACTTCTCCCGAGTTCCACTTCTTCATCGCTAGAGTGAGGGTAGAAGGACTAGATATTTCTAAGCCTCCTTCCAGCTCCAGAAGCAAACATTTCTGAGCAAACAGTTGATGTGCTAAATACTGGCTATTTGCCATTATTTGTAGGTTTCCTGGTTCCCGCCCCATCTTTAGGTTCTGGAGGCATCCCAGTCAACTCTTTCTTTCTTTCTTTTTTTTTTTGGGGGGGGGTAAAGCAATTGGGGTAAGTGACTTGCCCAGGGTCACACCTCTAGTAAGTGTCAAGTGTCTGAGGTGGATTTGAACTCAGGTCCTCCTGAATCCAGGGCTGGTGCTCTATCCACTACGCCACCTAGCTGCCCCTCTTTCTTTCTTTTTTTTTTTTTGGCGGGACAGTGAGGGTTAAGTGACTTGCCCAGGGTCACACCTCTAGTAAGTGTCAAGTGTCTGAGGTGGATTTGAACTCAGGTTCTCCCGAATCCAGGGCCGGTGCTTTATCCACTGCACCACCTAGCTGCCCTACTTTTAGTCTTTTAAAATCATTAACCCTTCACTATAGGCTCCTCTGACCTCCAGAAGGTTTATCTCATCTCTGAAGACAGAAAGACAAAGGGTGGGGGCTGGGGGCTGCAAGAAACTGATGGAATTTACCTTCCAAGGAAACAGTCAACAAGCATTTAATTAAGCACTTATTATACAGCAGGTTTTATGACATCAGGACCTAGCTTAATAAATAAAGCTTCTGTAGACAGTACGTATTTACTTCAAACCCAATTGACCACCGGTTGACCTAAAATTGACCTAAAAGCCCAAGCTAAGCTGTCTTTAGAGGTGGGTGGTGATTTTATTCACTTAACTCTCCAGTTACCTCTCCATGGCTGGCAGTGATGGTGATGTCTGCAATAGTTGTTGTTGTTCAGTGTTGCCCCATTCTTTTTTTTTTTTTAAGTGAGGCAATTGGGGTTAAGTGACTTGCCCAGGGTCACACAGCTATAAGTGTTAAGTGTCTGAGGCTGGATTTGAACTCAGGTCCTCCTGACTCCAGGGCCGGTGCTCTATCTACTGCGCCATCTAGCTGTCCCGTTGCCCCATTCTTTGTGACCCTATGGACCATAGCACACCAGGCCTTTCTATCCTCCATTATCTCCTCAAAGTTCATGTTCCTTGTTTCCATGACACTGCCTATCCATTTTATCCTCTGCTGTCCCTTTTTCCTTTTCCCTTCAATCTTTTCCAATGAGTCCCGTCTTCTCATTATGAGCCAAAGTATTTTTGCTTTAGCTTTAGCATTTGACCTTTCCAGTGAAGAGTCTGAACTAATTTTTTTAAGTATTGACTGATTGGATCTCCTTCACTCTTCATGACCCCATCTGGGGTTTTCTTGGCAGAGATTCTGGAGTGGTTTACCACTTCTTTCTCCAGCTCATTTTACAGATGGGGAAACTGAGGCAA
This sequence comes from Dromiciops gliroides, assembly GCF_019393635.1. Lineage (NCBI taxonomy): Eukaryota > Metazoa > Chordata > Mammalia > Microbiotheria > Microbiotheriidae > Dromiciops > Dromiciops gliroides. Next base: position 21,891,365 of record NC_057865.1, on the reverse strand, counting down.
ACAGGGTTAAGTAGCTTGCCCAGGGTCACACAGCTAGTAAGTGTCTGAGGCCAGATTTGAACTCAGGAAAATAAATGAGTCTTTCTGACTCCAGACCTGGCATTTTACCCATTATGACACCTGGCTGTCCCCTAGAATAGAGAGGAAAACTTAAATTTTTCAGCTCCAGAATTTCCTTACTGCTCCCTGTTCTGAATGGTGCATGTCTCACAGATGAGTTAATTGGGAGCTATAGTGATTTGTCCAAGGTCATGTAGCCAATGCGCAGCTAGGTGGCACAGTGGATGCAGTGCCAGACCTGGAGTCAGCAAGACTCATTTTCCTGAGTTCAAAACTGGCCTCAGACATTTACTAGCTGTGTCACTTCACCTCTTTGCCTCAGTTTTCTCATCTGTAAAAAGAGCTAGAGAAGGAAATGACAAACCACTCCAGCATCTCTGCCAAGAAAGCCCCAAAAGGGATCACCAAAGAGTTGGGCATAACTGAAATAATTGAACAGAAACAAGGAGAGATCTCTTGCTCTCGATCCAGTGTTCTTTCTACAGGCCTCTCAGTCTTGTCATCTTTTGGTTGAAAGCAAAATAAATGCCTTGGAAATATCTTAATCTTGCCATTAAGACCCTTTCTCAGACCACCTGGGGAAATGGTGGGCATTGTGTGTTTCTCATGTGCTGAGTGAGGCTTCCTGAGCTAGGGCAAAACTGAGCCAAGTACAATCGACAAAGAGATGGGGCAGGGGGAGACAAAGGGGAGAGCCCCCCATAAGAACTTGACCAGAATTCTGAAACATGGTGGATCTGTATGTGGTTACAGAGTTAGCAAAACACTGATCCCACAAACCCTTTCCTCTTAATAAAATGGAAAACTTGGAAGAGGAGGTTGATGGAGGGAAACAGGGCCTATTTCCACTGTGTTTGCCTTGTAATCCTAGAATTTCTTAGGTAAACACAGAGCTCTCAGCCTAATCTGTTCAAAACAAGCCGCCTGAGAAACTTGAGGAAAGAACATTTTCCATGGTGTTTTTCTAGCCAAGGTATTAGAGCTGCGGCTTCTGGGCTCACATCACATCTGCCACCTCTCTGGCTTTGGGCTGGATGCTGTTTAGCCAGTGCTGAGGTCAAAAGTGAAAACACCTTTGGCGATGACCCAGGAACTATCAAAGTCCTCCCATTTGCTTTCAAAACTTTGCGGAAAAGAGCCAGAAGGAACCTCAGAGGCCTCTAGTCCAGCCCTCTCGTTTCTCATTTTACCAATGGGGAAGCTGAGGTGAAGTCACTTGCCCAATATCATCAGTCAGGAAGTGGCATGGTCAGGATTCAAATCTGGGTTTTTGGACTCCAAATTCACTGCTGTTTCCACTGTACCACTTCATTTTTATTTTTTATTTTTATTTTTTTATTTTTTTGTGAGGCAATTGGGGTTAAGTGACTTGCCCAGGGTCACACAGCTAGTAAGTGTTAAGTGTCTGAGGCTGGATTTGAACTCAGGTACTCCTGACTCCAGGGCCGGTGCTCTATCCACTGCACCATCTAGCTGCCCTTATTTTTATTTTTAAAACATTTAACTTTTTAAACATCACCATTACTTCCTATAGCACTGTTAATGCTTCTCCTCACCACTTAAAAACTTCTTTGATAACAAATACAATCAGGGAAGAATCAACACATTGACCATGTGTGAAAATGTATACCCTACTCTGACCCTGTTGTCTACCACCTTTTTAACCAAGAGGCTTGGTTCAACATTGTCTTCTGAATTAATTAACAATCCAAAGAGAAGATTCTTGGATCTGTTTCTCTGTCTCTGCTTCTATCTCTATGTATGTCTCTGTCTCTGTCTCTCTCTCCCCATCTATTTCTATCTCCATTTCTCTTCTGTATCTCTACCTCTGTGTTTCTTTCTGTCTCTGCCCGTCTGTCTCTGTCTTTGTCTCTCCATTTGTCTCTTTCTCTCTGTCTCCCCCTATTGATACTTGTCTAGTTCTCTGTCTTTACCTGTTTGTCTCTGTTGCTCTGTCTCTGCTTCTATCTCTCTGTATGTCTTTGTCTCTCTTGTTTTGCAAAACTGTTTCCAGTTTTTTGCTGTTATAAAAAATGCTGCTCTAAATATTTGGGCATATATAAAACATAAATTTCTTAATTTCTTTTTGTCATTGATCTCCTTGGGGCATATACTTGGGGCAGTGAGATCTCTGCATCAGAAGGCATAACATTTTAGTCACTTTCTTAGCATAATACCAAATCACTTCCCACAATGATTGGACCAATTTACAACTCCAACAATAGTGTATTATTGTTCCTCTTTCCATACTCTTTTATTTATTTATTTTTTGCAGGGCAATGAGGGTTAAGTGACTTGCCCAGGGTCACACAGCTAGTAAGTGTCAAGTGTCTGAGACCAGATTTGAACTCAGGTCCTCCTGAATCCAGGGCTGGCGCTTTATCCACTGTGCCACCCAGCTAGCTGCCCCTCCATACTCTTATTTTTTTTTAAATTAATTATTATTATTTTTTTTTGCAGGGCAGTGAGGGTTAAGTGACTTGCCCAGGGTCACACAGCTAGTAAGTGTCAAGTGTCTGAGGCTGGATTTGAACTCAGGTCCTCCTGACTCCAGGGCCAGTGCTCTATCCACCACACCACCTAGCTGCTCCCTAATCCCAGCAGTTTCTTATTGAGTCTAGGGCCAGATACTATTGAACCTTTATCTCATCCTTTTGAAATTTCTCTCTTTTGCATACATTTTATAATGTATTTAATTATTAGAAGAGTAGTTAAAAAAGGCAAATATTCACATATTAGGGGTACATGCTTTTTTTTTTTGACTACTAATAAAAGAAATATGATTGAAAAAGTTTGGAGACCACTGTTTTAGGCAACAGAGAACTTTTTGATCAAGGGAGTGACATAATTAAAGTGACTGAGGGAGATTTATCTGGTAGAAATGTTCAGGTTACAAGACATTTATTATTCTCTTCTGTCTTCAGACTGCTGTGGATTATTTAGAGATATAGAAGCCTTGTTTATACAGGCTCAACTTTGAGGACACAGAGGGATAAGGCAGACAAATTCCTGTGGGTAAAAGGCTTATTTAGAATCTGACGATACCCTCCTTTTTTCCAGTCATTTTTCTAGGCGACAATACAATCAATGTGTGCTGCATCACGCCAAGAGAGAATCATGCCAGGAGTGTCCCCATTCCTGCTAAATGAACCATAATTATGTTGAGGACTGCTAGTGGGTCCCCATAACCTGTAATGAATAGCTGAAAACAGTAAATGGCAAGATATTTGTTTCCTGGTGCCAGAGCCAGGTCCCAAGGACCATTCAATTAAATTTTTTTTTTTTTTGGTGAGGCAATTGGGGTTAAGTGACTTGCCCAGGGTCACACAGCTAGTAAGTGTCTGAGGCCAGATTTGAAATCAGGTCCTTCTGAATCCAGGGCTGGTACTCTATCCACTGTGCCACCTAGCTGCCGCCATTTAATTATTTTTTTATTTTTATTTTTTGCGGGGCAATGGGGGTTAAGTGACTTGCCCAGGGTCACACAGCTAGTAAGTATCAAGTGTCTGAAGCTGGATTTGAACTCAGGTACTCCTGAATTTAGGGCTGGTGCTTTATCCACTGTGCCACCTAGCTGCCCCCATTTAATTAATTTTTAATTAAAGAGATCTGGCTAAAGCTTCAAGACACCAATGTTCCCTTCAAATGTGCTAGCATAAAACATGACCATTTTGGTGCATCCCAGCCTGGATGATAAATCTGAACAAACAGTTCCTTCAGTTTCCTGTCTTTTTTTTTTTTTCAAAGTAGGCTAATTAGGAGAGGGAAAAACAAAAAACAAAAACCAACAAATAAAGTGTGCTTCATTCTACATTCAGACTCCAAAGTTCTTTTTCTGGATATGGAGAGCATTTTTCATCATGAGTATTTTAGAATTATCTTGGATCATTGTATTGCTGAGAAGAGCTAAGTATCTCAGTTGATCATTGCATGTTGTTGCTGTTACTGTGTACAATGTTCTCCTGGTTCTGCTCACTTCACTCAGCAGCAGTTCATGTAAGTCTTTCCAGGTTTTTCTGAAATCTGTCTGTTCATCGTTTCTTTCTTCCTTTCTTCCTTTCTTCCTTCCTTCCTTCCTTCCTTTCTTTCTTTCTTTCTTTCTCTTTCTTTCTTTCTTTCTTTCTTTCTTTCTTTCTTTCTTTCTTTCTTTCTTTCTTTCTTTCTTTCTTTCTTTCTTTCTTTCTTTCTTTCTTTCTTTCTTTCTTTCTTTCTTTCTTTCTTTCTTTCTTTCTTTCTTTCTTTCTTTCTGGTGAGGCAATTGGGGTTAAATGACTTGCCCAGGCTCACACAGCTAGTAAGTGTCAAGTGTCTGAGGCTGGATTTGAACTCAGGTCCTCCTGAATCCAGGGCCAGTGCTCTATCCACTGTGCCACCTAGCTGCCCTTTTGCTCATTGTTTCTTACAGCACAATAGTATTTCACTACATTCATATACCACAACTTGTTCAGCCATTCCCCAATTGATGGGAGTCTCCTCAATGTCCAGTCCTTTGCCACCACAAAAAGAGCTGCTATAAATATTTTTGTATATGTGGGTCCTTTTCCCTCCTCTATGATCTCTTTGGGATACAGACCTAGTAGTGGTATTGCTGGGTGAAAGGGTATACACAGTTTTATAGCCCTTTGGGCATAGTACCAAAAGGGTTGGATCAGTTCACAACTTCAACAACGCATTACTGTTCCAATTTTCCCACATCTTCTCCAACATGTATCATTTTCCTTTTTTTTGGTCATATTAGCCAATGTGATGGATGTGAGGTGGTGCCTCAGAGTAGTTTTCATTTATATTTCTCTTATCAATAGTGATTTAGAACATTTTTTCATATGACTGATTAGAGATAGCTTTAATTTCTTCATCTGAAAACTGCCTCTTTGTATGCTTTGACCATTTCTCAATTGGGGAATGATTTGTATTCTTAGGAATTTGATTCAGTTCTCTGTATATTTGAGAAATGAGGCCTTTATCAGAAACACTAAGTAAAAATTGTTTCCCAGCCTTCTGTTTTCCTTCCAATTTTGGTAGCATTGGTTTTGTTTGTACAAAAAGTTTTTCATTAATTGTAATTGAAATTATCCATTTTGCATTTCATAATGTTCTCTGTCTCTTGTTTGGTCATGTATGCACAGTTTAATAGCTTTTGGGATATAGTTTTAAATATCTTTCCAGAATGGCCGGACCAGTTCACAGGTCAACTAAGAGTGACTGCATCAATATACTTGCTTTCCCACAGCCTTTACAGAATGTCATTTTCCGTTTTTTTTTTTTTTTTGGGCTAACTTTGCCAGTCCAATATATATGAGGTGGAATTCTAGAGACATTTTAATGTACATTTCCCTACTTATTAGTTACTTAGAACATTTTTTTTTTGGTGGGGCAATGAGGGTTAAGTGACTTGCCCAGGGTCACACAGCTAGTAAGTGTCAAGTGTCTGAGGCCGGATTTGAACTCAGGTCCTCCTGAATCCAGGGCCAGTGCTTTATCTACTTCACCACCTAGTTGCCCCCAGAACATTTTTTAATATGGATATCGATAACTTGGATTTTGTTCTCTGAAAAATACTTATTTATTAATTATATCATTTATCAATTGGGTAATGGCTCTTATTCTTATAAATGTGAATCAGTTTCCTATATATCTGAGAAATGAGACCTTTATCAGAGAAATTTACTGCAGAGATCTTCCCTATTTACCCTGATTCCCTTCTAATTTTAATTGCATTGGTTTTGTTTGTGGAAAGACTTGTAAATTTTACCTATCATTCATCACGTCTTACAAAATAACAGTATTCAATTAACACTCACATACCATAATTTGTTCAGCTATTCTCCAACTGATAGGTGCTCCAAATACATTAATTTATATATAGCATAACTATTGCCATGTTAACAAGTCAAGCTCTGGTCTTAGACTCAAGAAATATTGGTTTTCGTTTTCTCATGTTCCTTTGCTTTTTTTTTTTTTTTTTTGTCAGGGCAATGAGGGTTAAGTGACTTGCCCAGGGTCACACAGCTAGTAAGTGTCAAGTGTCTGAGGCCGGATTTGAACTCAGGTACTCCTGAATACAGGGCCGGTGCTTTACCACTGCTCCATCTAGCTGCCCCGTTCCTTTGCTTTTTGCAGTAGAATACATGAGAGCATGGATTATTTAGTTTTTATCTTTGTACCTTCAGTTCTGAACATGGTATTGACACAGAATAACTTACATATGTCAACGATGCTTGATGCCTTGAAGTCCCCGATGCGGGACAGGGCAGAACCAGATCATCTGCTTGCTAGGATTCTGTGACATATGTCCACAGGTCCTCCTGTGCCTATAAATATGATTCTTATGAGAAAGGGCTGGAGACCTGGAGTCGGGTTCAAATCATGTCGCAGGAATTCACCACTTGTGGGAATCCTTTAACTTCTCACCTCTGACCCTCAGTTTCTTCATCTGTAAAATGGGGATAATCACACTTGCAATACCTCCCTCAAGGGTTTGTGGAATTCCAAGCAAGGTGTGGGAGCAGAGGCAGAGAGAAGTCAACCACCCTCTGGGAAGTGGGAAATTGAAAGGTCTTCACTTTGGCCTTGCAAGCAGGATTATGGGAGCTGTGCCTGTGATGAGATGACATCTTTGACTGTTGTTCCACTCAATATGTGGAAAATGCTAAACAAGAGAGAGACATTTCCATCCTGCGAGGGGCTCGAGCCACCCAGAATCTAGTAGCAAGGCAGGGAAAGAAGAGCCATTCTTAATTTTGGGCAGAAGGCTGAGCCCTGGTGTTTCCAGAGGACTTTTCTCCTAGACAATGTGGCGCTGTGACAGCAGGACATGTGGCTCAGCATAGGTCAGCATCAGCTCTCTCTCCCCAGGCAGGTCAGCATTTTCTCTGCAGAGTTGGCCGGATTATCCCTGAAAGGCTAAAGAGCTTTGTCCAGAGACACTCACAAAGGTGTGTCCAAGGTGGGGCTCTGGGGTCAGCATTCTCTGTGCCAGGACTCCTTTAAATGAATCCCCGGCCTACCACTCAGCCTCCTCTTTCAGAGGTGAACTCCTGAGCTTTTTTAGAAGTTTGGGGCCCATGACCGCTTCTGTCTTTTAAACATGAAATTTATTTTACACTCGAGGTAACCTGGATAAAAGTCACACCCTGTGCAATCACTTGAAAACCCCACGCCCAGCAAGGCTTCATCATTTTATCGACACTTGTTTGTTCAGAGGAACCATTAGCCCGACAAGACCCCACAACACCATCATGGGCCCCATTCTTTGAGCTTGAGAGGCCCTTCCCTGCTCCCTGCTCTCCTCCCACCACAGGCAGGAGACACAGAGAGACTGGGCATCAGCTCCTAAGCTGCCCTGTCTGACCTCTGTGCTGGCCAATGGGCCAGGCAGGAGTGAAGGCTGCTGGGAGGAGAGGCTTCTTGGGCCAGATGGAGCAATCAACGGCTTAGAGAAGGTGGGGGCTGGACAGGAGCCGAGCCTAGGTGGGGGTGGGGGTGTGGGGGGTTTGGCCCGTTGGGCTCATGCTCTGTCCTGGTCGCCATGATGTGGTTTCTCTTTCTCCTCCTTGTGATCAGGGAACATTTTCCCGGGAACTTGAGGGAGAATAAACCTCCCAGGAGTTTTGGACGATTTTAAAAAACAAGGACCAAGTTGGCCATGTCCTAGTTCACTGACCGCACTAGCATCGCATCCTTGCTGGCTTGTGGCCCATCACTGCTTAGTGTTCCTATGTGGGAAGGCTCCCGACGGAATCCTTCCCAGGGGGATGAGGCTTGAAGGGACCCCTCCTCACACCCGCCCTGGCAGGGAGGTCGTGCTGGCATCATCATTGTCCTAGTCTACAGATGAGGAAATGGAGGCTTAAAAAGTTCAGGTGCCGTGCCCAGGGTCACCCAGCCAGCCGCCCCAGGTCCTTCCGATGACAGCTCCCACATCCTTTCCATCAGGCCATCTGACTCACAGAGGCCACATCCTTGTTATGTGTTTAACAACATTTAGTCTGTTTTTTGCAGGGCTATGGGGGTTAAGTGACTTGCCCAGGGTCACACAGCAAGTAAGTGTCAAGTGTCTGAGGCTGGATTTGAACTCAGGTCCTCCTGAATCCAGGGCTGGTGCTCTATTCACTGTGCCACCTAGCTTCCCCAATAAAATACTTTTATGAAAAAAAAGCAGCATCTTCTCTTTCCAATGAATAGAAAATGGCTTGTTAATAACAAAAAAAAGAAAGGAAGATATGTATGGGGTTAATACAGATTATATTTATTGTATAACAATTCATTAGTTCTTAGAGGCAAAATCCAGTTCAAAACATACTACTGGAAATTACATTTTAGTTCAATCTTACAAAGGGGATAGTCTAATTCTAACTTTTTTCATTTAAAAATTACTGATAAGATGGCAGTTTTTGGGTTATCTGCAGGTTTGGTCAAATGTTCTGAGGCAGCACATTCATTCTAAAAGACAGAAGATTTTTTAGTAACAGATTTATGCAGAGGTACAAAGGACAATGTTTGCATCTACAAACACTAACGGTACAAATTAACACTTTCTTTAAATCCACAATTACTTTTTTTGAACCTAGTTTTCAGATGAACTTAAATTTGACCCAATCTCTTCCAACGTCCTCAGTTTAGCAGCACACATTGAAAACAGGCATCTTCAGTGATGCCCCGGCAGTGCCCAGGGAATCAGAGCCAGACTGTTACCTGCCCTCCCTGTTAGGGAGCATCTGTGGATGGTGATCAGCCACAGAGAAGAGCCTGGCTCTCTCTATTCTAGGGAGAGGCCCTGGGAAGGGAGGAGCTGAGTGACACACGAAGAGGCCGTCCTAGACTGCAGGAAGAGCAGTCCCTGGTTATGTTACCAGCTACTTGGGAGGGGGCGTGGGATTAGTGACCTGAGGAGAAACCCCAAATGGGAGAGCAGCAGGAACCCAAAGGTGGCTGCGACAGCATCAGCCAAGTGTCTGACATCTGCACAGAGATGGGGAGACCTGGGCTGGGAAGGCCTGGCCCGGGCCCACCGGGACTTGGATTCAAGAGCCCCTTGACCCTGACCCTGCTCTGAGGTTTGGGGCAACCAGCCCCTTGTAGGCCTGTGGCCAGAGTCTTCCTGAGAACAATTTCCCAGGAAGGAAACTGTTCCCCTGGACTCCTGTGCAGCCGGGAAAGAGATTTGGAATCACAGAATGCTCCGAGTGGCCACCAGGACACCATCGGTTAGGGGAGCAATAATCTGAAAGCCAAACTCTCCAGCGAAAGAGCCGATCATACGGTGACAAACAGATCGGCCCCAAACAGCTCAGAAAGAAGTCAAAGGGACATCAGATATTATATATGCACATTCTCATCATTCTCATCTCTTTTTTCTGAACTGAAACGGATCATTAATTTCTGCTTCCCAGAAATCACCCTCTTTGGATAATACCGGCTCTCTGCCTTAGGTGTGAGGTTTCACAACAATGAAAGGAGAGTAATGTGACTTCAGTAAGCATTGATTAAGCACCTGTTGTGTACAGGGCACAGTACCAGGTGCTTGCAGGAAGGGGTCTTCTCTCCACACCTCATTATCTGCCTTCCTTTCTTGGGCCCTCACCCCTTTGTTAGAGGCCCCACCCCAACAGCCGTGCATATAAAAATAGATCATTTTTCTTTTGTAGAATTCTTGCTTCATTTCAAAGTGTCTTTTGCCCACTATTAAAAATATAAATGGCCTCTCTCATTCCATACGTCCGAGTCAGACGTTTATGTACATGGTTTTGGAAACCATGGAAGGTGAGGGATGAGCACAGGAAACACACCAACAAACTCTTCACCACGGCCAGCAGAAGTTCTACCTGCCAACCAGTGATGAGAGTCGCCCTCTGGCCCGAGGTGGAGCAATACTGTCCTATCAAAACGTGGTTTGGAATAAGTTAAGTCTCAAATCAATGTGCACAGGTTTCCGCCTCGCGAGGCAGTTCCTCAGCTCTTCCAGTTCCAGGGAATACACAGGTCCCCATCTTGCATGACAGAATAGAAATGCGACACGCAGACGCGCATCCCTTGCAGATGCGGCAGGGACTGTTCGAGCAGTCTCTTACAGCAGTCGATCATTTGTGTGCTCGAAACACTGGGCTCTTTGTATAGCTTCTTCAGAGAAAATTTCTTAATTGACTCATGGACCAATTCGTTTTCCATCACCTTTAACCTGAGATATGAATGAGAAAGTCATCAGAAGTGATGAACCTAACAAAACGGAACAGAGAATGTACGAGAGCAAGTTGGGAAGGACCACAAGCTCATCTGCTTGGGTTGGGAGGGAACGCCAAGAGCGCGTGACCTGCTGAAGGTCACCAGGTGTCAGTCACCAGGTGTGGAATCAAACCCTGGTCCAGCCTCGTAAGAGTCTATTCAGATTGCGGCGAGGAAGCTCCATAGGCCATAATCTCAATAATTTACCTCTTGACTAAGGCTGCGACCCAGGGGTTTGATTCCATTCAAATCAACATCGATTCAGCTACAGGGCACTAGGCTTGGCACTAGGCAGACAGAGATGACCTGCAGAGAAGCTCACAACTCGGGGTCTGGAAGGTGAGCTGGTCAGTTTGGGGCAGCTCCAATCACTTTAGGCAGAAGTCTTCCTCCTGCTACGGGCCCCCAGGGCTCCTCATCTTGCCTCAGCCTCCAAGGGGCTGAAGCCACCTCTAATCTTGAGAAGGAACAGAGGCGGAGGGGGCCACCTGCCAGACTGAGCCCAGGGTCCTGGCCCTTCTGCGGAGCCTGTGTCCCTCTCACGGCTGATCACCTTGGAGGTGCCTGCTAGGTTTCAAGCCCCACATGCAGGCCTTGGAGTTGATCAGGGAAGCTGCCAACACCAAGAAGCAGAGCTGAGTGATGCTTCTCAGGGCAGAGACAAATACTCACTCGTCTTTTCTTTTCATGTTTTCCCGGGCTTGGGCTGCTTTGTTGAAAATAAACCACTGGAGGGAGACGGGGTCACACAGCGTTGGGATGTTGAAGTGCCCGAGCTCATGCAGGCTGGGAGCGTATCTGTCGCTGGGGGACATGGAAATGAAATGCCTTAAAACCTTTTAGACAGTTATCCCTACCTAGGAGGAACAGGCCTCAGAAAGCTCCCTGTCAGACTGATCGCTCGCCAGCCCCCCCCCACATGATGTCTACCTGAGCAGGCCTACAACAGCTGCACTGTTGACACCAGCGCTTGCTCCACTATCTCTGCCCAGGGAGCACAGGACGGTGCCCTGACCTCTCGATACGGCTGCACCCACATTTGTGACACGGCTCGCTCTTCCTTACTAAGAGTGTGCGCCTATGGTTAGAAACTCAGCACACGCAAAGAGCCCAGGAGAGGGACTAAAGGCTCACCTGTCCAGGATCATCTGCAGGCCCCGGAGGCTGCGAGGGTGGAAGGGGAGCCTGCTCTTCAGAAGCCGGTGACAGAAGCCATCCAGGAGAGCATAGTACTCTTCGATGGTCAGCGCTGGCTGCAGCTCCTCCAGGTAGACCACCTGGATGCCGCCCAGCAGGTAGCTGATCCGGTCTTCTAGAAGCACCAGCTTCCTCTGGAGGGCAAAGTAACTTGGCAGCCTTTCAAAGATCTGTGGCCCAAAGAGGGGAGAAATGAGCCGACTGATCAGGGCGACTGAGAGCTTTCGATCGAATGCAATGAAAACATGTAAAAAACACCACATGGGATCATCTGTTTAAAAGGATGGCCCAGAATGCAGGAAGCCAGTCAATCTCCAAGTGCACAAATGAGTGATCATGGGACCTGTGGGTCAGAGCAAACATGCAGAGAGAAGAGAGAGACGTTCCCCAAACACAGTGCTAAGCTTCTGGGCCTACCGGAATGTTTGGAAGAGAAGCTTAAATTAGCTTAGGATGCCTGAGAGTGGGAGAAGAGGTCACTGGAAAGAATTTGGATTCAGGTTCTCATCTTCTTGACTGATCTACTTTAATGAAGTAAAGAGAAAAATCTGTCCTGGTAACAGCAGAGCAATGTGGCCCCTCCCCACTAAAGAGAGTCTGCAATGACTTTGTTGTTGTTCCGCTGTTTCAGTTGTGCCCATGCTCCTGTTTGGGGTTTTCTTGGCAGACACCAGAGTGGTCGGCCATTTCCTTCTCTAGCTCATTTTACAAATGAGGAAAGTGAGGCAAGTGGGGTTTAGGGACATGCCCAGGGTGACACAGCTCGGAAGTGGCTGAGGCTGGATCTGAACTCATGAAGTTGAGTGTGCTCTATGCACGATGGTGCTACCTAACCTCCCCCTATAACTACTCACTTCGCTCCAAAACAGTTTTTGGGAAAAAAATTCATTTTGTTCTTTTTCAGTCTAATCCGATTCAGGCCATTCGTGTATGGTTTTTTTTTGTTTTTTGTTTTTTTTCCCTGGGCAATGGAGGTTAAGTGACTTGCCCAGGGTCACACAGCTAGTAAGTCAAGTGTCTGAGGCCGGATTTGAACTCAGGTCCTCCTGAATCCAGGGCCGTGCTTTAACCACTGCGCCCCCTAGCTGCCCCCATTCATGTATGTTAATGTTTATATTTCCACAGTAGATGATCTACTTCTTTCTAGTCATCCTGCTCAATTTTAACGCCTGGTTGGAAAGTTGTTCCTCCTGATCAGAGATGTTGGGAACATGAGGCGAGGCGACCGTCCTCAGTGCTTCTAGGAGCTGTGGCCTCCCCGATCTCCCTCGAGGACTGGCACAGGGCCTTCCTCATTAAAAAGTGTCCTCTTTTTATTTTTTTTTTAGTGAGGCAATTGGGGTTAAGTGACTTGCCCAGGGTCACACAGCTAGTAAGTGTTAAGTGTCTGAGGCCAGATTTGAACTCAGGTCCTCCTGAATCCAGGACCGGTGCTCTATCCACTGTGCCACCTAGCTGCCCCAGCAGTGCCCTCTTTCAGGACATGGATTGTTTTTTCCTTTCTACTCTGTCCCCAAGTGCTTAGAATACACCCACCTAATGGATGCTCCATGAATTGAGTTTTTTTTTTTTTTTTTTTTTTTTTTATTTTAGTGAGGCAATTGGGGTTAAGTGACTTGCCCAGGGTCACACAGCTAGTAAGTGTCAAGTGTCTGAGGCCGGATTTGAACTCAGGTACTCCTGACTCCAGGGCCGGTGCTCTATCCACATGAATTGACTTTTAACTGGGGTTATAACACCCTATCACTTGCTTCACTTTCACAAAAGCCTGACCCCGTCCTGAAAGAATTAAAAAAAAAATAAATGTTATTAAGGGATTTGTTGGAGAATTTTGACTGATCCATTTCTCTCTATCCATGGGTTCCTGTTCTTTTAACTATAAATATGCCCAGATCTTTCCTACCCTAACCATCACCCTTCATCTGTCCTCTCTTTCAGCGCTAAACTCCTAGAAAGACACATTGACTGCACTTTGTCCAATTGTTGCTTCAGTGGTAAACCACTTCTCTGAGAGTTTTAACTGATGTCACTACAATATGTGGGCCGGAAACTCTTCGACCATTGACCACTTCATTTCCTGGCAGGTGGAGAGGAGAGATATAGTAGCCATGGGCAACATCACCAGCAGAACATCATGAAGGGACTGAAGGCTTTGGGAGAGTGACCCCGAGAGCCACCCAAATGAAAGTGGAGCAGGGACCACAGACATACGTGAGGCAGGACAGACAGGACCCTGGAGCCATTGCACTTGGCCTCTAATGCCTTTTTGTTTTTTGTTTTTTTTCCAGGGCAATGGCGGTTAAGTGACTTGCCCAGGGTCACACAGCTAGTAAGTGTCAAGTGTCTGAGGCCGGATTTGAACTCAGGAACTCTTGAATCCAGGGTCGGTGCACTATCCACTGCACCACCTAGCCGCCCCCTCTGTTGCCTTTGTACTTGGTGTGCTCCATAAGCAAGGAGGGAGGTGCTTGAGATGGCAGAGCCAACCACAGTGGCTGGGCCAGAGTTGGGCAAATATGCCTGGGAAGCACCACCCTTCTGAGGGCACCCCACCCACCACCATCATCCAGATTCCAAGAGAGCAGATCCAATGACAGGAAGGAAGGGGAGAAGAAGCACAAAATCCTCATTCGATGACCAACAAGCATTTTCTACGTGCCCATGATGAGTTGGGCACCAAGACAAACTCTGCTCTTAGAGAGTTTACCTTCTGTTGGGAAGAGAGCAGACTCTAAGCAGACACAACAAATACTTTGGGAAGGGAGGACACTAACAGTTGAGGGGAAACAGCAGCGGCTTCATGAAGAAGGCTGTGCTTCAGCTGAGTCTTGAAGAAGGAAGAGATGAGATTCTGATGCAGAGATGATGGGGAAGACACCAGCAAATACTAACCCTACATCTTCTTTCCCATGTCTTTGAAACAGGCCTGAGAATGGTCTGTGCATACACCAAGGGATTGGTTAAAGGAAACCTGACAAGAGATCAGCCTCAGGGTCTAAAGAAGAAAAGCTGTATGAACCCATCATGCAATGGGGCTGGGGGTATGCACTCGAGAGGTTGTCTTTGGAGGGCATGCTGTGGGTGGAAAATGAACTCACTTAAGAGCTGAACAGACAAGGGGAGAGCTGGCTACCTTGGTTTAGGGAAGCTGTATAAAATATGTCAACAAAGACCAGAAAGGAAGGTGGATCTACATATGAAGACAGAAAGGCAGCACATGGTCTAGGATGTTCTGGGATCTAAACAAAGGATGTCCCCTGAGCCTGCCGGGTGGATCTGACTGGCTAGGGACAAGGGTGGCGCAGAACAAGAGGGCAGGAATCACAATTGGAGGACACGAGTGTGTATCAAAACATCTATTTGCTGCAATTAGGTAAGAACATACACTGAAATAAGCATTTATCTCTGTCTTTCCCAATACAATATGGTGGGAAAGCCTGGAACTGGTTTTGTGGGAGGCAAGGAGATCCTTACCATTATCCAGAGAGCATAGAGAAAATCTAAGGCTCTACAGAATCCTAAAACCTCTGCAATCTTTTACCAATCTTTTTGCATTGGAGTTAACCTTTTTTTTTTTTTTTTTTTTTTTTTGCAGGGCAATAGAGGTTCAGTTACTTGCCCAGGGTCACACAGCTAGTAAGTGTTAAGTGTCTGAGGCTGGATTTGAACTCAGGTACTCCTGAATCCAGGGCCAATGCTTTATCTACTGCACCACCTAGCTGCCCCTTTGCACTGGATTTTAAAAATTCAATCATGGCAGAGCAAGAGCATGTAATGGAAAATTCTCACTTCTAGCTACAGGGGAAATAGACTTAATTAGATCTTGAGTAAATGGTAAGGGATCATTTGTCCCAGCTCCCTTGGGCTCTTACTGAGGCAGGCGACCCATTCTTAAAATAGTGATTATGGAAAATATCACCAAATAATGTTTATCAGAACAAATGGAGTAATCGAGAGAAAGAGAAAAAACCAACATTAAATGTAACAAGAAAAAAAGAACGAATGGGAGATGTACCTTGCTTTTACTTTTACATGGAGAAAAGAAGGCAAAATCATGAAAAACCATGTCATGGTAAAGAGTTCAAGGAGTAGAGTCTGATAAAAACAGAAGGCAGGCTTTTAGGCTGTGTTTACAGAACAGTCAAATTAGAAAATAAAAGCGGGAAAAGCAAACCAAGGCATTCTTCCAAATATCCCACCTACTTGGTGCCCCCAAATCTGACTATTCTGATACGGTAAACTTTCATCCAGCTGCCAGACACTGACAGATGGTGCTGCAAAGGGAGCCGCCGGGGGCTAAAATATCCATCTAAGATATTATTTTAGACAAAAATGACAGGGAAGCTTTGAAAACACTGACATGTTCTTGCTTTCAGGGTTGTCTTACTTTTGTCCAGTGGTGATGAACATCCATGGTTCCTAGCATGACATGGCCCAAGGCACTCATGCCTGACCGGTCTGTGAACACTATTGTACAACCTGATAACAAAAACAAAAACCCTTTATCACACATGGATAAGTCTAAAAGGCTCTCACATCACTTAAGCTTATTTACACTGAACTCTGGGATGGAGATGAGTCTGTTACTTAGCTCTTCTTTTATCGTTTTATGGCAAAGGTCTCCCATTCTGAGATTCCCCAGTGGAAATCCAGTCATACCGAGGCCAACTTTTTCTTTTGTTTGTTTGTTTTTTTGCCCAGGGCAATGAGGGTTAAGTGACTTGCCCAGGGTCACATAGCTAGTAAGTGTCAAGTGTCTGAGGCTGGATTTGAACTCAGGTCCTCCTGAATCCAGGGCCGATGCTTCATCCACTGTGCCACCTAGCTGCCCCGCTGAGGCCAACTTTTAGACACACATGTGCATTTCCCTATCACTGTGAAACGCAGCCTCAGCAGCAAAAAGACATGAGGAGAATGCTCAGAACAGAAGGCTCTCGAAGACGCACCTTTGGCGTTCTGAAGGACTTCTGGGCTTTGCTGAGCTAAGCGGCCTAGGCTATGCAGCTGGCTACAGCGGTGAGCTATGCCCCAGCTCCTCTGCCACCTGCATAAACAGAGCACAGAGACAATGTCAACAGCACATTCGAGGGAATCAGGCATGCGCAGGAGAGGGCAAAGAAGGGCAAAGAGCAGTCCTCTGGGGGGCACATGTGGAACAAGGCCAGAACTGACATCTGGCTCCATCAGGAGCCTTTGAGAAAGCAACCAAAGCAAGCTATGGAATCGGGTCTGTTTTCCTGAGAGAAGGCAGTGGGACTGAAGGACCTACAGATTTAAAAAAGAGTAAACAAACTAAAATTTAAAGTTTATATACAATAGAGGTTTATAAAGCAAGAGAAGGGAGAAAAGTATGAAAAATAGGAGCTGCTTTGTCAAGACTGAGAGGTAGTGAGAGGCAACAGAGAGAGGGCCGGCTCCAGAGCTGGGAACACCTGGCTTGGACACAGAATGGCTATGTGACCTTGGGCAAGTCACCTGACCTCTTGGGCTCAGGCAGCTCTCTCTGAGGAGAAGTTGCAAAGCAGGCACCCACCTGCATTGGTAGAGTTTTCTCATCTGAAATGTCCAGTCCCTCTTCTCTGTTAAGATTATAGAAGGATTATTTTCCTTCTTAATAAAATCCATTCATTTCCTTAAAAATCCCTGGCAAACTTATCATACCACATTTTAAAAATCTTACTTCATAGAAATGAGTTTTTGATGAAGAAAGTCATTTTTCTGTATGTTACATGTTATATCAGTCCAAATAAAGGCCGAGCTTTTCCTCATATCTGGATCATATAAAACCTGCTTCTGGTTTACAGGTGTGATTTTTTACTGTGTATTTCAGAGAGATATTTGTAACTTTAAAGGTAAATGGTCCCACATTCCACGATATTCTATATTGAGACTAATATAATGATTTGGCTTTTAAAAATATTTGAAAAAATATATTTGAAATGTTTTTCAAAATTTAGAGGGAAAATTAAATCATATGTTCATGTACTTAAAAAATTTTTTTTATTCTGAATAGAATTTTATTTTCCAAAATATATGAAAAAACAAAATTTTAACATCAATTTTTTTTTTTTTTTTTAGTGAGGCAATTGGGGTTAAGTGACTTGCCCAGGGTCACACAGCTAGTTAAGTGTCTGAGGCCGGATTTGAACTCAGGTACTCCTGACTCCAGGGCCGGTGCTCTATCCACTGTGCCATCTAGCTGCCCCAACATCAATTTTTAAAAAACTTTGTGTTCCAACTTCTCTTCCCCCCTCCATTCCCGCCCCCCACCCACAAGAACTCAATCAATTCAAAATAAGTTATACATGAGTAGTCATGGAAAAATTCCCATATTAGCTAGTTGTGAGAGAAAACAGTCAAAAAACCCAAAACTTCAGATTAAGGAATTATCAAAGAGGAAATGAAAAAAAATTTTAAAATGTGTTTCCATCTGTTTTCAGATACTATCAGTTCTTTCTCTGCAGATGGGCTGCAATCTTCCTAAGTCCCTCAGGGTTACATTGGATCATTGCCTTGCTGAAAACAACCACATGCTTCCCAGCATATCATCCCCCACGATTGCTGTTATTTTGTATACAGTACATTTCACTCTGCTTCAGCTCATGTAGGTCTCTCCAGGTTTTCCCGATAACATCCTGTTCATCACAACCTCTTTATAGTACCTTAAGCTTGACAGAGAATCTTCTTCACAAAAGCCCAGCAAAGTAGGTACCATACATTTTGCCATTATAATCAATCATCATAACTATTTCCCTCTATCCCACTCCCTTCCCATGACATTTACTCTATCTTTTTCTTACCTATTCCTCCTCAGAGGTGCCTTACTTCTGACTATCCTCTCCCTTGCTCTGCACTCCCTTTTTTCACCCTTCCTTCCTCGTCCTCTTCCCCTCCTATTTTCCTGCAGGGTTAGATTGCTCCTCCCAATTGGGTATGAAAGCTATTCCCTCCATGAGCCCACTCCGATGAGATCAGGGTCCCTGAGCTAATTGTGTTCTAAATTTTTCTTCCTCCCTCCCTCCTCAACCCTCTCTATGAGATCAAGTTATTCCATATGTCATACTGGTGTAGTAATGCAGAACATCTTCATCTTCCTTAAAAGTATTTTGCTTTTTTACTGCTCTCTCCCCCAATCTGCCCTTTCCTCCTTCCCTTCTCCCCCCACCCCTTTTCTCCCTCCCCCCGCCAAGGGCAAAAGTATATTACTATAGCTACTTGAGTATGTATGTTAGTCCTTCTTTGAGCCAATTCTGATGATATTAAGGTTCACTCACTCCCCAACTCCTTCCCCCTCTTCTACTCTCCTCCATAAGCTTTCTTCTTGTTTCCTTCATGTGAAATACCTCTCCCCAGACCATCTCTCCCCTTCTCCCTCCCCCAATTTATTCCTCCTATACCTCAACCCTATTTTAATGATGTCATCATGGATTAGCTAGGTGGCACAGTGGACAAAGCACCAGCCCTGGACCCAGGAGGCCCCCCAAGCTCAAATCCAGCCCCAGACATAAGACACCCCTCCCCGTCTGCCCTACAAAGAACAAAACATACTTTATAGATATCATCCCTTCATATTCAGTTCAGCCCTGTCTTCTGTGAATTTCTTGTGAAGAATTTTTGTTTTGTTTTGTTTTTTTGGTGAGGCAACCGGGGCCAAGCGACTTGTCCAGGGTCACACAGCTATTAATTGTCAAGTGTCTGAGGTCACACCTGAACTCAGGTTCTCCTGAGTCCAGGGCTGGTGTTCCATCCACTGCATCACCCAGCAGCTCCTGAATTTCTTATTGAGATAGTTCTTGTGATTTCAAAGTATTATCTTCCCATGTAGGAATGTAAACCATTTGATCTTTTAATATTCCTCATGAAGTCTTTTTCCTGTTTACCTTTTTATGCTTCTCCAGGATCTTGTATTTGAAAGTCAAATTTTCTATTCAGTTCAGGTCTTTTCATCACAAATGCTTGAAAGACCTCTTTCTCATTGAAATCCCATTTTTGCCTCTGAAAAATTATACTCAGTTTTGCTGGGTACGTGATTTTTGGCTGAAGTCCCAGTTCCTTTGCCCTCTGGAATATCATATTCCATGCCCTTCGGTCCTTTAATGTAGAAGCTGCTAGATCTTGCTTTATCCTTATTGGAGCTCCACAGTATTTGAATTCCTTTTTTCTAGCTGCTTGCAGTATTTTCTCCTTGACCTGGGAGTGCTGGAATTTGGCTATAA
Source organism: Dromiciops gliroides (assembly GCF_019393635.1). Lineage (NCBI taxonomy): Eukaryota > Metazoa > Chordata > Mammalia > Microbiotheria > Microbiotheriidae > Dromiciops > Dromiciops gliroides. The sequence continues at coordinate 21,871,671 of NC_057865.1, read as the reverse complement.
TATTCCTGGAGGTTTTCCTTTTGGGATCTCTTTCAGGAGGTGATCGGTGGATTCTTTCAATTTCTATTTTAGCTTCTGCTTCTAGAATATCAGGGCAATTTTCCCTCACAATTTCTTGGAGGATGGTGTCTAAGCTTTTGTTTTGGTCATGGTTTTCAGGTAGTCCAGTGATTTTCTTTCTTTCTTTTTTTGCTGGGCAATGAGGATTAAGTGACTTGCCCAGGGTCACACAGCTAGTAAGTGTCAAGTGTCTGAGGCTGGATTTGAACTCAGGTACTCCTGAATCTAGGGCCGGTGCTTTATCCACTGTGCCACCTAGTCCAATGATTTTCAAATTATCTCTCCTAGATTTATTTTCTAGGTCAGTTGTTTTTCCAAGAAGATATTTCACACTGCCCTCTATTTTTTCCTTCAATTGGATTTGCTTTACTGTGTCTTGGTTTCTCATAAAGTCACTAGCTTCCATTTGTTCAATCCTAATTCTTAGGCAGTTATTTTCATCAGACAGTTTTTTAATCTCCTTTTCCATTTGGCTTTTCACACTGTTGACTTTTTTCTCATGACTCTCCTGCATCGCTCTCATTTCCCTTTCCATTCTTTCCTCCTTTTCTCTACATCTTCTTTCTATTTCTCCTACTTTCTCTTCAAAGTCCCTTTTGAGAGCTTCCATGGCCTGAGACCAGTTCATATTTTTCTTGGAAGCTTTGGATGTTGGAGCTTTGACCCTGTTATTATCTTCTTCTTCTGAGGTTGTATTGTGGTCTACCTTACCCCCAAAGAAGCTTTCGATGGTCTTCTACTTTCTCTGCCTGCTCAGCCTGGCTTACTATTTCTTGGCTTTTAACTCCTTCTTTAAGTGTGGTGTTGCTTCCAGGACACACTGTTCAAGCTACAGCGTGGCCTGGGGGATGATTTGGCTTCTTCTCAGACTGCCTGGCCTCGTTTTCACTTGATTTTAAACTCTCCACTGGGTGGGGGGCAGGCAGCTGCTTCTCGGCTCTACTCCTGTTCTCAGCTTCAGAGGGTCCCAGGTGTTTTGGGTTGGGGGGGGGCAGGCTTTAATCTCACCTGGCCTGTTCTCAGGTCTGGAGATAACCTCAGGCCTATTTACTAAGAAACCAACCGGCAAAGCTTTCTGTGGTGTGGTTCTCAGCTTCTGATGAGACTGCATAGAGATTGCCAAGGGAGAAAAGAGGTCAAGCCAGAGCCATGGTGAGGGGCAAAGACCCAGATGCCCTTGATTGCCAAAGTTGTAGATTTGGAAAGATGCTCCCATTCTGTAAGATGGCACACTTTTTTTTTTTTTTTTGGTGAGGCAATTGGGGTTAAGTGACTTACCCAGGGTCACACAGCTAGTAAGTGTTAAGTGTCTGAGGCCGCATTTGAATTCAGGTCCTCCTGACTCCAGGGCTGGTGCTCTATCCACTGCACCACCTAACTACCCCAGTTCATTTGTTTTTAGGGCAAGGTCTCCCTATATTTCTCCCAGTGGAAGTGTGGCTACCACTCACAGGCCTAATTCCACTCATGGTTGATATGGGAGTTTTAACCAGCCCCATTTCCAACTCAGGCCTTGTGGGCTCTCCTAGGCATTTACCATATTGCTACTGGGCTTAGCTCCCTCGTACCTCAAAAGCCCCAAACACAGGTAATCCCACCAACCTTAGCTGTCCCATGTACCACCGTGCCTGTCATCTTCAACTTATCAAATAGAAGTCATTACTTTGCACTAGTATCTGTTAAAATTTGACATAAATGGGATATGGAATGATAGGATTCTCCCCCAAATCTAGCCTTGGTTTGCAGAGGTATAGGGGGGTAATGAAATAAGATAATCTCTCACTACAAGTTTAACAATCCAAATTCCTGATTCCTGAACAATGGGAATATTTATGGGTAATCTAGGTTATTCAGAGTTACCTGCAAAGTATGTAATGCTATTACATGAATGTGATATTTATTGGAAGCTATCTCCCCCAAAGAGCTTGTCGATGTCTGCCTTAAGCTGGTTTAAGACCAGCTCTTTTCCCCACCATGTGAATGTGCAGCGGGAACATGCTTTTCTTTCAAATTAATCATGTCAACAATCTCAACTTTGAGGTAGAAAGAGCCAGTCTTTCAATACTTGTTACACAAGAACCAGGACAACACTGTACACAGCAACAACAATTTTGTACAATGATCGACTGTGAAGGATTTGGCTCTTCTCAGCAATACACTGACTCAAGAAAATTCTGAAGAATCATGATGAAAAATGCTATCTACCCCCAGAGGAAGAACTGATGGGAGTCTGAATACAGATTGAAGAATACTTTAAAAAACTTTTTCTTGTTGTTTTTATTGGGAGGGGGTGTTCTGTTTTCTTTAGCAGCACGACTAAAATGGAAATATTTTGCATGACTACACGTGTATAGCCTATATCAAATCACTTGCTTTCTCAATGAAGGGGAAGGGGAGGGAGGGTGGGAGAAAATATGGAATTTGATTTTTTTAAAAAAAGCATGTTGAAATGGTTTTTGCATGTAAAAGAATAAAAAATAAATGCTGCTCCAGGGTGGAACAAGGACTTAAAGCAGCTAGTTCTTTTCTTTCCTATTCCCCCAGAATCCAGTTGTCATGAGGATCAAATAAGATATTTATAAAACATGGGCCACACACCAAGGGCTTGGGGCTTCGCTGTGTGGAGCTCTGCATTCAACTGGGCTTATCTTTCCCTTTCTCTTTTCCCTTCCCTGTCCTTCTTCCCCCACCTATGCGTACAGCCTCACCAGGCAGCCCCTTTGCTTGTTTTTTGTTGTTGCCTCCTGTACAATACTGTGACTAGACTCTGTCCACACTTCGGGCTCTGTCTGTCAGATCTGACCCCTGAAATCTATCTCCGCCTCTTCCACTTCTTGTTCATAAGGGATGTGATTTAGGTCAGACTCATATAGTCTGATGGTTTTCCCTACTTTCTTCAATTTAGGTCTGAATTTTGCAATAAGCTGCTCATGATCGGAGCCACAGTCAGCCCCAGGCCTTGTTCTGACTGACTGTGTAGAGCTTTTCCACTTGTGGCTGCAAAGCACATAAATAACATGGCTGATTTCTATACTGACCATCTGGTGATGCCCATGTGCAGAGTCACCTTTTGGGTTGTTGAAAAGGTGCTTGCTACGACTAGTGAGCTGGTGTGACAAACTCTATCAGTCCCTGCCCCGCTTCAGTTTTTACTCCCAGGCCAAACTCGCCTGTTACTCAATTATCTTTAAATTTCCTACTCTGGCATTCCAATCCCCGATGATGAGTGTGACATCTTTTTTCGAGTGTTATTTCTAGAAGATGTTGTAGGTCTTTATAGAACTGATCAACTTTGCCCTCTTTGGCTTCAGTGGTTGGAGCATAGACTTGCAGTACTGTGATGCTGAACAGTTTGCCTGGGATTTGAACAGGTATCACTGTCATTTTTGAGATTCTATTCCAGTACTGCTTTTCTCCCCTTTAATTGGTTATGAGGGCTACTCAATTTCTTCTAAGGGACTCTTGCCCAGAAATAGGAGAAAGAAATAGAATGGGAAGGACAAGAAATCTCTTCAAGAAAATGAGATATATCAAGGGAATATTTCATGCAAAAATTGCCTGATAAAGGACAAAAATGGTAGAGATTTAACAGAAGCAGAGGAGATGAAGAAGAAGTTACGAGAATACACAGAAGAACTACACAAGAAAGATCTTAACATCACTGCTCACCAGGACGGTGTGGTGACTGATCCAGAGCCAAACATCCTGGAGAATGAAGGCCAGTGGAGCTTAGCAAACATTGGTAACAGTAAGGCTAGTGGAGGGGATGGAATTCCAGTAGAGAGATGTGAAGTCCTAGAAGACGATGCTGTTGAAGCATTGTACTCAGTATGGTGGCAAATTTAGAAAACTCGACAGTGGCCACTGGGTCGGAAAAGATCAGTTTATGTCCCAGTCCTAAAGAAGGGCAATGCTGAGGAATGCTCAAGTTATTGAATAGTTGTGTTCATTTCACACACCAGCAAGATTATGCTTAAGATTCTGTAAGCGAGGTGTGAGCATCCTGTGAACTGAGAACAGAAGATCAGGCTGGTTTTCAAAGAGGCAGGAGAACTAGAGACCAAATTGACAACATTGGCTGGATTATGGAGCAAGCCAGGGAGTTCCAGAACATCTACTTCTGCTTCATTGACTACACTAAAGTCTTTGACTGGGTGGATTACAACAAAAGGTGGCAAGTCCTCAGAGATGGGAGTATAGATCATCTTCCTTATCTCTTGAGGAAACTGTATACAGGCCAAGAAACAACAGAACTAAACAAGGAACAACTGATTGGTTTAAGATTGGGAGAGGAGTACAACAAGGCTGTGTATTGTCACCTTATTTATTTAACTTATATGTAGAGGATAGCATGTGAAATGCTGGGCTGCATGACTCAAAAGCCAGAACTAAGGTTGCTGGGAGAAATATCAACAATTTCAGATAAGCAGATGATACTACTCTGATGGCAGAAAACGAAGAGGAATTAAGAAGTCTCTTGATGAGGGTGGAAAGAGAGAGTGTAAAAACTAGCTTGAAGCTTTTTTTTTTTAGTGAGGCAATTGGGGTTAAGTGACTTACCCAGGGTCACACAGCTAGTAAGTGTTAAGTGTCTGAGGCCAGATTTGACCTCGGGTACTCCTGAATCCAGGGCTGGTGCTCCTTCCACTGCGCCACCTAGCTGCTCCATAGATTGAAGCTTAACATCAAAAAAGAAAGATCCTGGCAATTGGTCCTATCACTTCCCTGAATGGCTGTGGGACAGAGCTGAATATTCACAGAACCTCCCAGGGAACCTCCTGGGCCCAGAGATGGCTGCCATGGGGTGGCAGGGGGACAGCTGTAAAGGAGATCCTGGACCACATCAAGCCCCTGGCCCAAGTGGGCATAGAAGCCGACAGAAGCAAATAAGAGTCGTGACACTGATCAGCAAACCTGGACCTCACCTCTCTTGGGCCACGTGAGTTCTGTGGACTGTACCTGTGGGCAGTGACAGGGCGGACACTTATTGATAACGAGATACTTCTACTTTGCAAAGGGTGGGAATCCCGCTAGGACAGGACAGTGGGGCTCTCTGGAAGGAGGAGCCGGGCACTTTCCTCCAACCCCAGGGCAGTAACTTGTCTAGTGCGTTATAGTGACGACTCTTTTATGTAAGCTTTGGGTGAGAAGACCACTGAGGTCCTTTTCAACACTCCAACTCTGAGTCCCTCGAGGGACTCAGAGGGAAAGAGGCCTATCCCAGCTGCCTATGTATGGCTTCTGGGGGATGACCTAATGCCTGCCCTGGATTCAGCGCACTGTTAGCCCGAGTGCTTGCGTGGGAGCAGAGGACCTTTTTCCTTTCGTTGTAGAGCCAAAGAGCGATGCTTCCTGGCAAACTATGTATGTAGGAGCTAACGAGAGTTATGTGAGTAACCTCCAAGGTCGAATCCACTGTGTAAGCCTAGAACTTTAGTTTTAGGGGACAGGGCACAAGTTTTTTATAGAAGACAACATGGAAGAGTTGAAAGAGATTTGGATTCAAATCCTACTAGGCACCAAAATGTATGACCCTCAGCAAGTCTTGCTACTTCTTCAAGCCCCCCTCCCAATACATAAAACGAGGACAAAAATGCTTATGGTCCTTGCTGCACAGGACTGCAGAGTATACTGAATGCAGTAACTTACCCTCTGTGTAGAGGCTGTGTGGCCCAATAGTTAGAGTCTAGACGAATTTGAATCCTGCCTGTGTCCTTTGGCACCTGGGTGATCCTGGGACCCCTACTGTGCATCTCCAAAAGGAGGCTGAGTAAGACTGACCTTAAGGACCCCTCCTCCACTTCTAAGACCATGATCCCACAGGGCACTTTGAAGAGCACCATGAAAACCCTTAGCTGCTGTGTATATATATGTCGAGCCATTACAGGTGAAATAAATAGGAAGAACATTGAAGACAAACAGAATAAAGAATCATGTTAAAGGTACTCCTCTTAGCGGAAGGGAAGGAAGCAGGGCCGGGAGGTAGCACATGCTCAGTTTGACCTCTGCATCATTACCTGATATCCGAGAGCAGGAGCTGATGAGACAGTTCATCTTTTAAACGGTCTAGTTCCTCTCTCAGTGGCAAACTACTGGTCAGCTTTTTAATGGCACTTTTTTCATTACTATCTAACCAGGACCTAGAAAGAGAAAGAGAGTTGTACACATTGGAATTGTCCATTTATTCCCCCAGCAGAGAAAGCTAAAACTCCTATTTTTTAAGGTATATTCCCCCCCCATTACACATTAAAACAATTTTAAACATTTTTTTAAAAGTTTGGAATTCCAAATTTTATCCATCCCTTCTTTCCACCCCAGATGGTAAGCCATCTGACATAGGTCATACATGTGCAATTATTATAATGTTTCCACATTAGCTGCAACAACAAAAGAATGAAAGAAAGTGAAAAATACTATGTTTCAGTCTGTATTCAGATCATATCAGTTCTTTCTCTGGAGGCTGATAGCATGTTTCATCATGAGTCCTTTGGAATTGTCTTGGATCATTGTATTGACAAGAATAGTTAGGTCATTCACAATTCATCATACAAAATGCTGTTATCACGTACAATGTTCTCTTGGTTCTGCTCACTTCACTATACATCAGTTCATACATGTCTTTCTAGGCCTTTCTGGAATCATCCTGCTTGTCATTTCTTATAGCACAATAATATTCCATCACCATCATATACCACAGTTTGTTTAGCTATTTAGATCCCCAGTTGGTGGGTATTCCCTCAATTTCCAGTTCTTAGCCACACAAAACGAGGTGTTATAAATATTTTTTTTGTATAAATAGGTCCTCCCCCCACTTTTTTTTTTATCTCTTTGGGATACAACAGTGGTTTTTCAGGCTCAAAGGGCATGCCTAGTTGGGCACAGTTCCAAATTGCCCTCCAGAATGGTTACATCAGTTCACAGCTCCACCAACATTTATCATTTTCCTTTTTTGTCATATTAGCCAATCTCATAGGTGTGAAGTGGTACCTCTGAGTCATAAAACTCCTATTGTTTAAAGACATATGTCATTTCAATCAAATCAAACTTTGGTGAATATTTTTGCATTTCTATTAAGACCACCAGCCTTTTACCCTTCTACATTATCATTTGAATTTTTTGGATGTTTCAAATTTCCTGCATATTTTTTCCTCCTGTCCAAGAAGTCTGCCCCTTGAATACACCCATGGACTTGCATTCTCCTCCCTGATGTGGGTACTGCCCATTGATGCAGATTATTGCAGCTCAATCCCTCAGGGTAAAATAATCACTTCTATTAAAAGAACTTCTGTCGGGGCAGCTAGGTGGCGCAGTGGATAAAGCACCAGCCCTGGATTCAGGAGTACCTGAGTTCAAATCCTACCTCAGACACTTAACACTTACTAGCTCTATGACCCTAGGCAAGTCACTTAACCCCAATTGCCCTGCAAAAAAAAAAAAGCAAAGTTGCTATAGGGGCAGCTAGGTGGCACAGTGGATAAAGCACTCCAATTGCCTCACTAAAACAAAACAAAACAAAACAAAAAAGAACTTCTGTCACTGCTTAAGAAACTGGGAGAGAAAAAAACCCTTGCTATGAAAATGTTCTTAAAAAATGTCAATGCCACACGACAGTTAGAGAAGTGAGCTTTCACAGGGGTCTTCAGGTGCTGAATTTCTCTCGTCTTGCTCCCCCACCTCATCCCTCGTGCACAGGGAGGAGGACATTGTTTATTTCTTTTCAATTCCAACTTTTTTTGTGCTGGGCATGAAGTACATGAACCCAATAGGTTAGAAGCATGTGAGGCTGGAAGGCCAGATACTGCAGTCAGCCAGAGCACTGCCTTATCCAGTCTGTCTCAAGCTGCCACAGATATGCAGCAAGGTCGTCTGTCAGCCCTTATGCAAACACTGACACTGTCAGTAACTCCACTATACCTGTCCAGCTCCTGCCCCACCAAATCTGCATCATGCTGCTGGTCTTGCCCTCAGGATGCCAGGCAGCCCCTTGGGCCATGACAGCTCAAGGAGTCCCAATCCCTACCTGAGAATCACTGGCACAAGACCTCAGGTAAAAGGAAAAAAGCTCAAGAAGTTAGCATGTAAACATTTTTTTAAGCTATGCTGATCACAACTGTTTAAGATGACTGAACTTCAAATCTCATAACTTATCCAATAATTTACGGATAGGCTGACATCTTTTAAATCAATGTTTGATCAATTTTCCAATCAAAAACCTGAAACAAAGTTGGAAACCAGCCAAGGGTCATTCCCACCCAGCTTCCAGAAGCTGATGCCAAGGATCTCAGAAGTCACTAAGCCACCAAGCTTTAGGCAAACGATAGCACACATCCAGTAAGTAAAACCACAAAGAGCTCCTTAGAAATTGTGAAACAATCTTCCTGATTTGGGGGCGGGGCTTAAGGGAGAGAAGGAGGAAGGAGAAGGTGAACTCAGAGGCTAAGATTCCATTCATTTCTTAAACAACCACCCACTCAAAATTAAGAAAACAAAAGACAAACAACTAATTTTTAAAAATGGGTAAATGTTCTTAGAATTCAGCATATAAAGTGTCTGAATTCTTACCTAAACTTTTGTAAGCACAAAATTCACAAAAATTCTCATCTTTTACAAAATTCTTGTCCTCATTTTCAATGGAGACAAATCTTAACTTCCTGCCCTGGATACAAGGAGAATGACATCTCATTTTGGACATCAGGTCATCTGCTTTTAGGGGGAGAACATCCCTACATATACATGTATACTTCTGTATATGTATATGTATATGTATATGTATATGTATACGCATATGTATATGTATAGGTATATGTATATGTATAGGTATAGGTATAGGTATATGCATATGCATATGTATATGTATAGGTATAGGTATATGTATAGGTATAGGTATATGCATATGTATAGGTATAGGTATAGGTATATGTATATGCATATGTATATGTATAGGTATAGGTATATGTATATGTATAGGTATAGGTATATGCATATGTATATGTATAGGTATAGGTATATGTATAGGTATAGGTATATGCATATGTATAGGTATAGGTATAGGTATATGTATATGTATAGGTATATGTATATGCATATGTATATGTATAGGTATAGGTATATGTATATGTATAGGTATATGCATATGTATAGGTATAGGTATAGGTATATGTATAGGTATATGTATATGCATATGTATAGGTATATGTATATGTTTATGCCTGGTTATAGCAATTTACTTTCTGGGCATTAACTAAATAAACAGTCGCCTCCTGTTCCTACCGTTGTTGGGACTCCAAAAAATGAACATGCCAATCCTGGCCCAGTACTTGCTGGGAAAGAGTGAATCGATTTCCCAAGGAGAGGTACAACACATTATCTTGGCTTTCTTTCCAGCTTAGCTCACTGTTGTCTCTGACCCTATTCTATGCCTTTCTCCTCTTCCTCCGCTTTCTCCTTGTGCCCTTTCCCCAGCCTCTCCCTCATATACAATGTTATTTGTGTCTACACCTTTTCTAACTCACTGGAGAGATCTGGCTTTTAATGCACTCCCAACTTCTGATGCCTTGACTTTGCACATAGTAGGCACTTTAAAAAGGTTGAATTCCATCAAATGTAGAGAGCCTTCTGATACTGCCACCAGTCCCCACCCTGGTCTGCCAGAGAGAAAATAAATGGAGCATTGGCACCATAGTCTCATCCATAATTCAGCCCAAACCAAAGGATGAAGAGTAGACACCTGAGTAAACCTTTTACAGTCACATATTTAGAGAAGAAAATGAGAAATTTTCCATTTCAACAAGCCTCAAATTACATATGCCCTTGGACCAGAAGGCCTTCCTGGTCTTGCATTAGGTGCTGGGCCAGCAAATTCCATCAGTCCTCAGCACCTTCAGGATGAAGTGGAGACTGGGCATTTCTAGCCCTTCCCAAACCAGCTCCTGCCTCCTCCTGCCTCCCCCTCCCCTTCAGGCATGCTACAGTCTAGCCAGCCTGGCCTGCCTCAAACACAGACAACGATCTCCCACCTCGGGACCTGTTCTGTGCCTGGGATGCGCTTCCTTTTGTTATGGGAGGATTATGGGCCCTGGTTACCCCAGAAGTTGTCTGGGGAGGTTAAGGAACTTTTCCCTTGAAACCTCAGGAGTTTTCCCCTGAGATCAAGGAGGCCTCTTCTTGAGCTCAACCAAGGACAGACACACCCAAAAGTGATAAGCAGCAAGTTCCAGAACCACCACCCTACATTCCAGTCCTCCTCACCACCTGGATGAGGTAATCCTGATAGGCGTGGCTGAACCAGGAGAGGACATAGAAACCACCCACCAGCAGACTGCTTCGACCCACCAGGACGGTGTTAATGCCCATCACCAGATTGCCCACGACCCATAATCAAACTACCCCAACCCACCACCAGACGACTTCCAACCCATCGCCCAATAAGGGACATTTTACCCCCGCCATCTTAGCCCTATACAAGGGTGCTCCCCAAACTAGTCAGGGAGGAAAGTGTTAAACCTTCGGGCCAGCTTCTCTTGTACCCCAATAAACCTGTTCTTTTATTCCTAAACAGGACTTGCGCGAGAGTGTAATTCTTTACAGAAGAATCCTCAGGCCCCATGTGCTTTCTCCCCATATCACTTTTGTCTCTGTCTCCTTCAAGAATGAACAGCTAAGCTCAAGGTTGCCTTCCTCATGTGGCCTTTCTGGAATCTCTCTTCCCTGGCCCTGCCTCAAAGTTACCCCTCCGTCACTCTGCCAGCCCACTGAGCCATGCACACTGCCACACCTTTCCCCTGACGGCAGGGACGGCTTCACTTCTGGCTTTTGTGTCCCCTGCCCCCCAGCTCGGGTTGTGAAATCCCCTGAGCCTGACACTGGACAAATGGGAGTGACCCTCTGACAGTTACACCCAAAGTAAGCAAAGAAATGTCTGATCCTTCCCATCCAAGCATCTGCTGAGAGAGAACTGCCTGGGAATTGGTTTGTTTTTTTTTGGTCAGGCAATTGGGGTTAAGTGACTTGTCCAGGGTCACACAGCTAGTAAGTGTTAAGTGTCTGAGGCCGGATTTGAACTCAGGTCCTCCTGACTCCAGGGCCGGTGCTCTATCCACTGTGCCACCTAGCTGCCCCAGGAATTTTTAATGTTTAATAATCAGCAAATGAGCCCACACTTCTACTGACCATTCAGGGGCCATGCTCATGACTGATTAAATGAATGGATGGCGGGATTCTTCACTGCTTGGACCTGGACACTGGACACTGTCTGTACAGACAACTCTCTTGGAGGTAACTCCCTTAGCCAGAGCCCAATACTGACATTCCTGCGCATGCCCAGAGTCATATATCCAGGAGATGTGTGTGTGTGTGTGTGTGTGTGTGTGTGTGTGTATGTGTGTCTTTACCTGTCCAAATGACATGTGGTGAACCTATGATGATCACTAGCAAGCATTAGCTCTTGTTTACAGTAAGAAGGGAACCTTTGTAGAAGGGAGGAGTTTAGGGCAGACTGGTAGATATATGAGATACCTTCTCATGTCAGATTTACAGGGTATCCTAAAAGTCTCAGAGCTGCTTGAGCCCTTAAAAATCACCCCGGGACTTTTGGGGCACCTTGTATTTCTAGCTACAAGAAGAACATTTTTCAGCAAATACAAAGTTTACCAAGATTCTGTCAAAGAAGATTTTTAATCTACGCCGGTCACTTCAGTTGCTGCCACCCTCTGCATATCTCAACCTTGGGAAGATTGTCAGTCCTAGAAAGACTATTATTACAATCCCAAAATGCCATAGTGGCCCCCTTAGACGTCTGCCTGCTTAGCCATTTCAAGTACAAATTCTACTATGAGGTAAGGAGTTTTAGGGGAAAAATGATCTTCGGAAGGGCAAATGACGGGTTCTCGGCTCAGTCGGTGACACGCTGGGACTCCAGGCCTCTAACGTTTCCTCCTCTGCCTGCCGATCCTTAGCCCTTGGGTTTAGGGTCACTGAGCTCTTACCTGCTGCTCTACAGGTTGGGCCCCTAACCCTGGGTCAAAATGGCAGATCTCTGAAGTTCTTCTTGGGCATTTCCCCTCGAGCCAATTTCCATCAGAAACGCTGCTCTAGTTTTTAGACTCACTCACTTTTCATTCTGATGTAGGGCCTTGGCGCTCACCATCAGAGTGCCCTATGGGAGGGGCTGCACTTCCTGCGTGATCAGCTCTTTGCTTGCTTGTCCCTTTGTCTTCAGGCTGCTGGCCCCTCCTTCCCCAGCCTTCTTCCCAGAAGCTCTGCTGACAGCCAATTAACTCCACAGCCATCACTAAGTTCACACCATGACCCACATTTTCCTCAACAGGCTTAAAACATTTTGTCTGTAGTAGAAAGTGGGTACAATGACAGTTCACATGAGGAGGGGCCAGGGTTTTTCACGGCAGCCATGCCTGTGAATTGACACAACTATGAATCTCATCCAAGATGAAGAATGGCAGGAAGCAAGGGAAATACAGAACATGAAATGAGGAACATCTGGATTCCAATCCAGCCTCTGGGACTTCCTAGCTGTGACCTTGGCCAAGTCACTTAACCTCTGCCTGCCTCAGTTTCTTCAACTATAAGATGGAGATAATTCTAAGAGCTATCTTCCAGGGCTACTGTGAGAATCAAATGAAAGGACAGCTTTAAAGTACTTACTGACAGTGCCTGGCACATAGTAGGTGCTTAATAAATAAGGGGAGTTCCTCCCTCCCCTCCCCTTAATAGTCTCATCCCCTTCTTGGCTCAGCTCAGTCTTACTCTTGGTCAGCTGGGACCTGGGAGGAGCAGGTCAGCAAACAGAATCTGAAGAGCAGCTGGCATGTTGGTGGGTTGTCAAGTACCGCCTACAGTATTTGGACGCCAAAGAATATTACAGGGAAATCTCTTTATGCCAGCTATCAGGAAGATGGATGCATCCCAATCTATAGAGTATCTGACTTAGCCAATGATCAGTTCCAAAAATAATTTACTCCAACATTATCAATGGTAAGCCAAAAGCCTGCCAAGGAGAAAACTGGTATTATTTTTTTTCTTTCATTAGAGGCAGATTTCCAAAAGTTGGCAGAATCTTTCCCTAAATCACTATTTAAAACTCATCTGGAAAAGACTTCTTTGTTAAGTTGCTAATACAAAGTGAGAATTCAGAACTCCTGTTTTGTTGAAGCATTTTTTTTTTTTTGGTGGGGCAATGGGGGTTAAGTAACTTGCCCAAGGTCACACAGCTAGTGAGTGTCAAGTGTCTGAGGCCGGATTTGAACTCAGGTCCTCCTGAATCCAGGGCCAGTGCTCTATCCACTGCGACACCTAGCTGCCCAGAACTCCTATTTTAAAAGACTACTTTAATTCGACTTTAACTGGCCAAATAACAACAAAAAAGGGTTGTTACAATATCCTTCTGGGAGATGTGTCATGGGTCTTACAAACACAAGATTTTCACAAGACCCAAGTGAAGTAAATTTTCAAAAATAATTAAGGTTCAAGAAATGTTCCCCAAATGATTCTTGTAATTTGAAGTTTAAAGCTAAGAGAGACAGAGGCTCATGAGGCTTTGAATTATATATCTCAAAGCCAATGTTCCTGATGGAAGGAATTAGCTTGAGACTATTATTTGTTAGTAGTTTTCTGTAAAAAAGAGATTTTAATTTGCGATATGTGCTATGGTGCTGACTTAATGAAGGAAAAGCATTTACATACATGAGAGAAGTTTCCATTCTTCGGACTTTTTCCAGTTCTTCTTCAGGGTCCTTGAATCCAGTGAAGGAGTAGTAAGTCTTGTCCCATTTGATCGGTCTGTCAAATGCCCTTTTGGCCCCCGCCGGTGCCTGGGGAGCCACATTAGCACTCAAACTCTGGATATGCTCGGTGGATAAACTGCAGGAGTTCAGGATATCTAAGACGGTGTTCAGTAGATCTCGGCTTTGCAAAGTAAAGGTGACAGCTCGGAACCCTAGAAAATAGAACCCCATAACAATTATTATTGGCTTCAGTTTAATATCATCTTTGCTTTTAAAAAGTCATCTTTTTACATTAAAAATTTATATCAAAATTCACATATATGTTCTATTCAGTTCATAAAATATAAAATGTAATGAAAAAATTCTCCTTAAATACTTTAAAATTAATTTTAATGGCAAAACATTTGTGAAAAAACAAAACAACTTCACCCCCACCTCCCTAACTACACACACAATTATACCTGCCCATGTGCCCTCTGGGAGAGCAGCTTCAACCTTTCATTTAAATTTCATTATTGGTGTGCAAAATTGAGGGCTGATGCATCCTTTATAGCTAAAGGGCAGCAGTCTAGAAATTGAGGGTTACCGCCTTAAGGGTCACTTACTAGCTGTGTGACCCTGGGCAAGTCACTTAACTCTCACTGCCCCACCAAAAAAAAAAAAAAAAAAAGAAAGAAAGAAGGAAAGAAATTAAGGGTTATCAAGCCCAACTCAGTGGCTCCAGTTTGGAGTCAGTCTGCACAGCCCCAGTCCCAGAAAAATTGTCCTAAGAGTTAGAATGCACAAAAAACTTCCTAACAGGCTAGGACTGCAAGGTCCCATGTCTCTCTTTTAGACAGAAGTTCAGAGAAATTGTTTTGGGCACAGCTAGCCTCTTGTTTTGAGAGCCATGAGACCTAAGCTTTCTTTGCGTGGTGGGAGGGTGCTCCTCCTGACCTCCTACTTGCATACCCACAGGGCTGGGGCCTGCCCTTTCCATGGCTGATTGATCATCATAACCGCTGAATGTGAAGGCCTGATTAGCCATTGTTTTCTTGGGCCAGACCTTGATCTAAGCCTAGTGACCAAAGTTACTAAATGATCAATAAGAGGCTTATTTTCTAGAATATGTCTACAGGAAGAACATGGGCATCACTCCTGTCCTCAGTGGTAAAACACGGCCACCAAATAAATGCAGTACGTGGTTTGGGAATCAAAGGCATGTCAAATTTTACTCTTCCCTCTACTTTAGGACTACCTCAAGCAATAATACCTGAAGGTTACATTTGGTGTCACCACTGGTCTCCCATAATTTAAATCCAACTTTTGTTTTCTCTGGGTCTTAGTAACCCCTACTGATTTATAGTGGGAGGTTTGTAAGATTCCTTGAACTGTTCAGGAGATGAGTTAAGTCTTGTGCAGTCAAGGAAATGAGCTTCCCTTTCTAGGACTTTTATGGTTTTTATCTTGAAGATTTTGAGGAGGACTGAGAGAGGGGAAGTTAGGGCAGACAACAGCCTAAGGGACCCATAGATATGGGCCCTGGGGAGAGTGTGGAGGGACTAGAGAAATCAGCCTGCAGCTACTCAGGAGACTCCTACGTCAGCAGCGATGAGAGATGCCCATATCATCTCTTTTCCTACCTGGCTCCAGGAGGAGCACAACAGGATTAAATTCCCCTGTTCACAGTCCCTGACTCATCTTTAAATACCAACTGGGCATCCTGTTTTCCAGGAAACATAAGACCGTCTTTCATTTGTCTCAAAACCCTTTGCACACGTGGTGTGCGTGGTCTAACCTTCCACGTTACTGACGTAGGCTTGCTCAAAGCCACCTCTGAAGTTAGCAGCGATCCCGCTCGTGGGATTCAGAGGCTGGGGGCTGATGAGCTCAAGGCCCCACCCTGCTTTCCTAGGACAGAGGCTCCTTTCAAAGACTGTTCCCTACTCCGCACAATGAGAGTGAAACTTGTCAGAAGCATCATAGAAATGGACAGGGCACCTAGTGCACTCAGCGGTTCCTGGCCATCCGAGGATGTCTGCTCCGTTTCTCTCACATAAAAAGTAAGCTGAGTTGGTTTCAAAGACTTGAAGCCTGGTTTCTGCAGGTTTTCCAAGTAGGCACTTAATTTCTTAAGAGAATTTTCATTGATTTCCTGAGGGAGAAAAGAAGTAGTCACATATACGAGAGCAAACAGTATGAAAATTGTACTGAGCTATGTGTTATTGGAGGGTTAAAATAATTTAAAAACATTTAGGATCTAGGTAATAGGGGACTAAAACCTGAAAACGACTGTAGGAGTTTACTAAAACCACTGACTTCTGCTCTCTTCATGCATCTCTTTGCATTTCAGTGTAACGCTCTGACTCTTGGGGCTGGCAGCACGGCCAGTGTCAGGGAACAGACTCAGAAATACAATGTGTGCGCCTGGTTCTCTTGTGCCTGCTGTCCATGGTGCTGGAGCATGTCACCTTTTCTTCACAGGTCTAAGATACTGGCTATGGACCTACTTAAATTCAACATGATCACTAATTACTCAGAAGTTTAATTTCATCATATGTAAAAACAGAACCTTTCTGGCCTCCAGGATTCAGTGAAATAGAGGGGAAAAAAGACAGCACCCAGTCCAGGACTCTGCACACAGGAAGCCTGTTGAATAACGACTCTAAAACTTAATTCCTGAACAATCAATTTATGTAGAAAAATATCCAGTCAGCAAACCAAGCCCAAACAGCATACATAAAGAATCAAGTCATCTCCAGGCAAGCACTTCTAGTCTAATGATGTGCACTTCAATGATATAGACCAAGGGCAAACTTAAGATCCTTAGCTCTAAAGGGACTGGCAGCCCATCTGAGAGGGTGCGTTCTCCTAAAGACAAATAAGGGAGTCGGTCTGGATCTGGCTGGTTGTGTTCCTCTCCTGGCCTTGGGGGAAGGAGGAAGAAGACAGCTGTTGGGGAGTCTGCTGGACCTGCCCCTCCCTGGGCTCAGCCCAAGAGTGAATACAGATTCAAAAAGGAAACTGGGAGAGCCTGAGGAAGGTGCAAACCTCCTTGGAGGAGACGTTCATCATTTGAAAAATCGAGCACGTGATAGGGCCTGAGACAGGTAGGGGAGCCACTCGCTGAGGGCTCCTAGCTTCTTGCTGTTTGCATGTTTTAATTATAAAATAGTCAAGTGTTTCCAAGAGAACAAATACAGACCATAATACTGTCACATCTGAGAAACACATGAGCTATGGGTGATAAATCTGTCACTCAACCATGCTCACTGTTTCAAAATAATGATGCTCAAAGCCACATTCCATCAAGCATGGGCACCAGTTTCTTTTTTAACTGAGAACTGTATTTCTCCTCTTTATTGAGTGATGGCTCAGATGTTCAGGGGAGTTTGAAAAGAACCAGTTTGCTCTTTCACTCTCAGTCTCTCCCAGTGACCTTCAGTCAATCAGTAAGCACTCACTATGTACCTACTGTGCGCCAGGCACCATGTGGGATGCTGGGGGCCAGAGACAGAGGTGTCTCCACAGAGCTCCATCCATTCACATGGGGGAGACAGCACGTACGCATCTCGTGATTTGCAGAATACACAGAATGAACCCGGCAAAGTTTGGCTGTGGGGATCAGGACAGAGTTCAGAGATCTGAAAGGCAGAGCTGAGGAGGTGGGCCCTCCAGGTACTGGGGGGACCCCAATACCAAACTACAGAGGAGGAGGTGGATCGTCTTGTGTGAGGAACAGGCAAAGGCCTGGGAGACCACAGTGGGAATGGAAGGGAGTCACATGTGGGGCATCCGACAGAGGCAGGAAGGGGCAAGGCGGCCGGCCGAGGGCTTTGTATGTTGGACAGAGAACATTCTGTTTGACTGTAGGGACGGGGGGGGGGGGGGGGGGGGGGGGTGGTGGGGGTGGTGGGGGTGGGGTGGTGTTTGTGTGTGTGTGTGAAGCCCAGGATAATCTCTGGCGGCCCTGTGGAGGATGGCTTTGAGTGGGGAAGGACTAGAGGAAAGGAGACAAAGGGGTCACTGCCATGGTCCCCAGGAGAGTCATCAAGGCTAGGTGACGGCTCTGTATCTGTGAGTGGAGAAAGAGGGAGAGAGCTCCGAAATATCCTGACAATGGAAAGGATGGGATCTAGTGACTATGTGGGAGATAGGGGAGTCAAGGATGACACCAAGGCTGAGAACGAGAGATGCCTCAGCAGAAATCAGCAAGTGGGTCTGGGAAAAGAGAATGGGTTCTATTGGGCCATGTTGGGTTGGAGATCCTTCCAGGAAGTGGAGTCTGACATGGCTAAGAGGCTGTCAGTGATGAGGACAAGGCCCTCAGGAGACACCAGTTAAAAGGAACAAAGGAGACCCAGAAGAATGTTTTTAAGTATTTCTAGACCTTCTCTCCTCTGGTCCTCATCCCACCGTAAGTCATTTCCACATATAAGGAAATGAAAGCTTTGAGGAGGTAGAAGGCCTGCCGAGGGTCTAGGGTGGGATTTGAACCCAGATCTCTCTAACTCCCAATTCGGAGCTCTCTGCACTATGCCATCCTACCTTTCAGCTGGTATGTAGGTTCTATGACGGAGTGGAAAACATCTTGAGATATTACAAAATGTGCACTGACAATATGCAGAAATGAGGGCATTCACAGGCACAATCAAGAATGGATTCTACAGTGTCCCCAAAGTCTTAGCACCATTTTAGGCTGATGAAAGCTTCTAGCTGCACTGAGACTTTTGGGACACCCACCCTTAGGAACATCAATTTGATAGATTTCCAAAATTTTCCATTTCTCTTCTAAAACTCGACCCACAAAATGTAATTACGACTAAAACTTGGGAATCAGCTTGTTACATTTTAAGGTTTCACTATCCTACTCTTTCAGTTAGGTACAGAAAAGTTATCCCAACCCAACAGACAAACCGAAACCAACCACCCTTCCACGGCACATTTTACTAGGCCTTGTTACACCCAACAAACACCAAAGGGACTTAAGTACAAGGACAAATGCTCACCCTCTCTTTGGGATGCTGTCCAAAGAAATCTGGGTGCACGGCAAAATAGAAAGGTCTCAGAGCATTCACGGCCTCAGCTCCTGAGAGAGTTCTCGAGTGAAGAAGCCAGGGGGGGAATATTTTCTCTAGACATAACCTTGTAGGTATATAACAAAGGTTTTGTTATCCATCAAAGCAGAAAGCAGAATACAAGTAAAGGTACAAAATGATTCAAATACATATAATTAAAACAGAAACACTATTTCTAGGGAACATAACCTCCAATAGCAACCCAAGTAAAGAATGTTCTTGTTCTCCTGAACTCTATGACAAGATGCTCCAAACTCAGCTGATGTTCACCCTGAGGCCCAGAGACTTTAATATGAAGGTTGGCACAACCTTAAGGGCAGCATAGAATAAATTAGAAAATATGGTTTGGGATAAAGAAATGAGAGAGACCAAAGCCTGGTAGACTACCCAGAAGCCTAAAGCCTGTCAACCATTCCTTTCTTTTAAATTTTTTTTCCTTTCTTACCCCCCCCCCCCACCTTTTTTTTGGTGGGGCAGTGAGGGTTAAGTGACTTGCCCAGGGTCACACAGCTAGTAAGTGTCAAGTGTCTGAGTCTGGATTTGAACTCAGGTCCTCCTGAATCCAAGGCTGGTGCTTTGTCCACTGTGCCACCCAGCTGCCCCTCATCTCTTTCTTCAAAAAGAAAGTTGTAGGCATTGGGCATGGCCAGTACTGAACGACATCACTGCAAAAGGCCGTACTGTACCAGGCACACAAATGGGGGTCACTTCTGAATCAGCTCCATGTATGGCCATTTCACCATCATACTTGAGGGTCAAAAGTCGTATAAAATGAGAAGGCATGAAAATGAGAAGCCACTACAACTCTCCAATTTGAGTTATTAGAGTAGGCAGATGACAGGAAAAAATAAGAAATAAATAAAGGTACAGACACTGACTTTGATTATCACCATTTCTTAGATAAACAAAACTGATAGAAAGGAGTTGCTACAAGATGTCCAAAAGAGCCCAGAAACTGCTTCAAGCACAGAGGGGCGACCTTGTTGCCAAGCAGGAACAGGAGGAATTTCCTCGAGGGCAGGGACTGCTTCATTTTTATCTTTGTACTTCCTGTCAAAGCAGCACTTAGTACACAGTAGGTACTTAATCAATGCTTGTTGACTGATTCATTTCATTAAAAAAATCTTGCTTCTCCAATGGAGGGCAATGGGTAACACTGGCTTCCACTTCAAAGTTATCTGTCAAAATATGATGGAGGGAGAGCCTGTTTTTCTGAATAGTGAGTCCTTAGCACAGGTCATTCCACAGTATATTTTCTCTTCCTAGTCCTATAAGGGGCCTGCCAAAGACTTGTCTAGTCTTAGATGCCACTTCTCTTTTTGTCTTCCATCCTTGCTTTCAAAAACTGCTTCGGAAATTTGAAAAAGAGGGGGCAGCTAGGTGGCGCAGTGGACAAATCACCAGCCTTGGATTGAAGACCTGAGTTCAAATCCAGCCTCAGACACTTGACACTTACTAGCTGTGTGACCTTGGGCAAGTCATTAACCCTCATTGCCCTGCCCCCCCCCCCCAAAAAAAAAGAAATTTGAAAAAGAACGGTCAGTTAGCTAAAATAAGGAACATGTTTTAATATTAAGACAAATCTGACAGCTAATCTTACCTCCTTATAGGTATCATATGGAAAACATTCTATATGTTGCTGCAAGTCAACTTCAGGAATCCATTAATCACTAAAAGAATTAAACGTAATACAAAGGGGAGAATATTAAAAACTGACATTGCACAAATTTTACAAAGAAAGTGGAACATTGTCTTGAAATATATTGCCCTTAACTGATACTGAGTGAAGTGAGGACCAGGAGAACATTGTACACAGTAACAGCAACAGTGTGTGATGAACAACTGTGATAGACTTAGCTCTTCTCAGCAGTGCAATGACCCAAGACATTCCAAAGGACTCATGATGGAAAATGCTTTCTACATCCGGAAAAAAAAGAACTGTGGAATCTGCATGCAGATTGAACCATACGGTTTCTACGCTTTTTTTGTTTTGTTTTTTTTCTTTTTTGAGCTTTTTCCCTTTTTTTCTGATTCTTTCACAACATGATTAATGCAGAAATATGTTTAATGTGATTATATATATATCACCTATATCAGATTGCTTTCTGTCTTGGGGAGGGAAGAGAGGGAGGGAGAAATGTTTGGAACTCAAAATTTTATAAAAACAAATGTTGAAAACTATCTGTACATGTAACTGGAAAAAATAAAATACTATTAAGATTGGGGAAAAAGAAATAATATTGCATTAGAATGTGATACTATGGTATCAGAAGATGACAATATTAAAGTACTCTAAATAAAAAACTCCAAAATTACCTCAGAAATTTGATTCATCAATAGGTTAACCTTTTAAACACTCAAGCACCCTGAAACATTCCACAAGTGATTTAATAAAAAGATATTGTGATTTTAAAAATTCATGTAATACATTCCAGGGGCCTGTTTGTTCATTGAGATTTGAATTCATCATTATCTTACCATTCAAGATTGATGCTACATTTGGAACTTGCTTTATGGGACACTTATGTTCATGTTCATGAAACTGTATTAAAGGGTCTTCACAACTGATGACTCAGGAAGAGAGAGTGAGGCTGACAACTTTGTGTCACTGCCTCACTTAAATCCAATTCATGCACAAGTCAAGACACCACCCTGATGTCATTGGTCCTCTTTGAAAACGTAGGAGAACAACAACACTTAAGGGTGCCAGGAAAATGGATAGTTTTTTAAAGGCATCTTTAGGTGAATTCTTTAAAAAACCAAGTCAACAGGCATTTATTTATTTATTTTATTCTTATTATTTTTGAAGGGCAATCAGGGTTAAGTGGTTAAGTGACTTGCCCAGGGTCACACAGTTAGTAAGTGTCAAGTCTCTGAGGTCAGATTTGAACTCAGGTTCTCCTGAATCCAGGGCCGGTGCTTTATCCACTGAGCCACCTAGCTGCCCCAGGCATTTATTATTTATTATCACTATGTTCTGGTCACTGTGCAAAGGCCTAGGGATACAAAAGGCCAGCCCCCTGCCTCAAGGAGCTCCCAGTCTAAAGGGAGAGACAAACAAGATACACAGAGGCCAAACTGGAGATAATTTCCAAAGGAAGACACTAAGCTGTGGGAAGACTGGGAAAAGCGTCTGGCAGAAGGCAGGACTTGAGCTGAGCCTTGATGAAAGCCAGGGAGGCCAGGAGGCATGGGGAAGAAGGCCAAGGAAAACCCCTCGGGCTGGGAGATGGCAGGCCAGGTGGCCAACATCACTGGGCTGCAGAGTGTGTGAAAGGGAGTTATGTTTGGTGCTAGAGTGATAGGGAGTCACTGGTGTTTACAGAATAGGGGGTGGACAAGGTACAGACCTGGGCTTGAGGAAGATCGATTGACACCTGGGGGTTGATGGGCGGCAGTGAGGAAAGCCTTGAGGCCGGCAGATGGAGCAGCAGGCTCTGCAGTAGTCCAGGACTGAGATGATGAGGCATGTGCCAGAGGAGAGAAGGGGGCATAAAAAAGATGGTACAAAGCCAGGATTTATAGGACTCGGCAATGACTGGATACGGGAAGAGAGAATGAGGCACTGAGGTTGTGAGTCAGGGATCCTGGGAGCATGGTCGTGTGCTTGACAATAATGAAGAAGTCAGCAAGAAGAGAGGGCCTGGGGAGGAAAGAGAATGATTTCCCAGCTGTTTTTCAGGAGCCCAGACCATCATTCCCAAAGAGGACTCTCACTTCCTCACATCATTTCCCAGCCCAGCTACCTGGGTTCATCATCCACCAAACTCTTTCTAGCTTCTTTTTATGTGTTGTCTCCTCCATTAGATTGTTTTGTGTTTTTTTTTTTTTTGCAGGGCAATGAGGGTTAAGTGACTTGCCCAGGGTCACATAGCCAGCAAGTGTCAAGTGTCTGAGGCTGGATCTGAACTCAGGTCCTCCTGAATCCAGGGCTGGTGCTTTATCCACTGTACCACCTAGCTGCCCCCTCCCCCCCCCCATTAGATTGTGAACTTTCTGAGGGCAGGGACCATCTTATGCCTTTTTGTTTGTTTTTTTGGTATTTCAAGTGCTTAGCACAGTGCCTCACATATAGTAGGTACTTAATAAATGCTTACTGATTCTGACTCTGAGTTCCGTTTTGGACATGTTGAATTGAAGATGCCTGTGGGACATCTAACAGGCAGCTGGAAATGTGAGAATGGAGGACAGGAGAGAAGCTGGGTGAGAAGAGGCAGATTTGAGAATCTCTGCATAGGGATGGTAATTAAATCCAGGGGAACAAATGAGATCGCCAAGTGAAATAGTGGGACACCTATGTTAGCCGGACATGACCTTTATGAAGATTCCGCAAAGGAGACCAAGGAGTGGTCAGAGAGTTAGGAGGAGAAGCAGATGAGGGCAACGTCATCAAACCTTAGAGAGCAACAAGAGGAAGCCTATGACTGACAGCGGCTGCTGAGCGCTCAAGAAAGGCCAAGCCTGAGGAAAAGTCCTGAGATTTGGCGATGGGGAGTCACTGGTCATTCCAGGGAAGGCAGCTTTGGTTGAATGAGAAACTGGAAGCCAGACTAGAGAGGGTTTAGAGGAAGGGAAGTGGATGCATTGATTACAGGTGGCCTTCTCAAGAAGTTTGGCTATGAAAATGGAGGAGAGGTATTTTCAAAGGTTATGGTAAGAACTGTTCTGCCAAGGAAGTAAGCAGCTCCTACACATATTTTCTGTTATGTTTACAGTGTGGAAGAGGAGAGAGAAAGGCAGTCCTGGGCTTAAGAAGATCTGTGTTTAAGTCTTGTTTCTAATAACACAGGCAGTGTGACCTTGCAGATGTCACTTAACATCTCTGTGCCCCCAGTTACTCTCTAGGCCTGTCACTGCTGAGCTGGGGGCAGTCTGCATGGGCCATAGGTGGCCATAGGACGGCCTGGCTTCTGATTTTGGAATCACTTGCTTTTTCTGAATCTTGGCTGTCTTCTTTGTAATATGGAGACACATACCTGGCAGACTGATCTCACAGGGCAAGAGCAGGCAGAGCTCTTTGCAAACTTTAAGGCTCTGTGAGATCACTTCTTATTCTATTAACCAATCAATGAATCAATTAAAAAGCCTTAAGCACTATGCTAGGCCCTGAGGATAGATGATTAATTCATCTCTCCCAAGAAACCAACAGTACAGAACTGACAGAACTTCCACTGGCACCAAATTTATTTCAGGTAATCAATGGTGTGCAGTTGAATGAGGCCAAGGTGTTGCCCAATTAATTTCTTTTGTAAACAAATGGCTTGTATTATCCTCTTACATTTCCTGACTAGTCTAATGCTAATTGTTTATTAAGATTCTGCAACCACAACAAACCTCTGATGGCCCCAATAACTTCCAAATACCACTTCTGACAACTAGGTAGAGCAGACTTGCTCAATCAAGAGATACATTCCTGGTAGAAGATCCAAAAAACATACTAAGTCCAGGGCCTCAGGGAGCTTACAGTCTAGTACACAGATGAGAAGGAACCTTTCCTTCATTCTCCAAACTCTTGGCTCTGCTCTCCCTGGGCATCCTTCTATGGGAGGCCATCATTCATTTGAAAAGGAAAGAGGGCAAAAGGTCAGTGTGTGAACATTTTGGCCATAAGTGGATGAACCAAACCATGAAAATGTTTTCGAATACAACAAGTGAAATACTGAGGCAAGTCCTTAATAAGAGGAATGGAAGCACATTTGCCTCCCTAGTCCTGCACTCTTTCTCTTTTAATGCAGGCTAGCATCTTGTACACTTTCAGGGATGGTCTAACACTTTTACAGATTACCACAAAGGCCCATTTCCCAGCAGCAACATTTTTCTTCCGATGCTGTTTGGCTACGAATCATGCAATACAACAGTTCCTGAAGATTTAAAATTGACAGTCATCCAAAGGGCACCAGAAAAGTGCATGGCTGGCACGAGTAGGCAGAAACACATTAAATATGTTACTTTCAAGGATTGTGCAAGAGAAGTGGCCTAATGGAGGTCATGACAGAGATGTGAGACCATAAGAGACAGTGAGCTGGTCTTGTGGTCTGAGGGAGGAATGGACCCATCCAGGACAAACTTATCACCGAGCACAGTGGGTGAGCCTCCCATTGGCTATTTATTTATAGCAAGGCCTGTACAAAGATCACCAAAATTGGCTCTGAGCTGCATCCCTGGAGAGAATAATCAAACTGATGAGATCACAACTCCATCTAAGTGGTACACTTTATACTTCTTAAATAAATAAAAGGACATTTAAACTTGAAAAAAAATTAATAAAGTATTTTATTTTTTTCCCTGTTACATGTAAAGATAGTTCTCAACTTTTGTTTGTACAAGCTTTCCAATTTCAGATTTTTCTCCCTCCTCCCCTAGACAGCAGGTAATCTGATATAGGTTTATATATATATGTATATATATGTATATATATACATATATACACACACACATAATAACATTAAACATATTTCTGCATTAGTCATGTTATAAGAGAAAAATCAGAGCAATGATGAAAAACCTCAAAATAGAAAAACAACAGCACCAAAAACAAAAGAAATAGTATGGTTCATTCAGCATCTACTCCACAGTTCTTTTTTTTCCCCTGGATTTGGAGATCCTCTTCTATCATGAGTTCCCTGGAACTCTTCTGTACCATGGCATTGGTGAGAAGAATATAGTTCATCACAGTAGATCAACACTCAGTGTTGATGATACTGTGTACAATGTTCTTCTGGTTCTGCTCATCTCACTCATCATCAGCCCACGCAAGACCCTCCAGGTTTCTCTGAACTCCTCCTGCTCATCATTTCTTACAGCACAATAGTATTCCATTGTATTCATATACCACAACTTGTCCAGCCGTTCCCCAATTGATGGGCATCCCCTCAACTTCCAATTCCTTGCCACCACATAAAGAGCAGCTATAAATATTTTTGTACATGTGGGTCCCTTTCCCCTTTCCATGATTTCTTTGGGCAGAAGTGGTATTGCGGGGTCAAAGGGTATGTACAGCTTTATCGCCCTTTAGGCATAATTCCAAACTGCTTTCCAGAATGGCTGGATCAGTTCACAGCTCCACCAACAGTGCATTAGTGTTCCAATTTTTAGTGGAATACTCTTGACTCATATTAATCTTACAGTCCACTAAGACCTCCAGATTTTTTTCAAACTGCTTTCTAGCCTCACCTCTCCTAACTTAGACCCGTGTAGTTAACTTTTAGAATCTCTCCTTATGAACTGGTTCCTTCCCTCCTGACTTTACACATGCCCAAGTCTCCTCCATCCTTACAAAAACCTTTGCTAAGCCCTCTATGTCCTCAAGTTATTTATCCTACAGCCGTCCCCTGCCTTTTCAGTCAAACTTCTTAGAAAAGTGGCCTCCACTTTCTCTCCTTGTATTCACTCAGTTCTTTCTCATCTGGCTTCAGACCAAGGCTCGCTCCAGTGCAGCTGCTCTCTCTAGTGACCCCAAATCTGACGGTCTTTTCTCAGGCCTCCTCAACCTCTGTGGCACCTGACGTTGTTTGTGCTGTCCCGGATACTCCCTCCTCCCTTCTGGTTCATCACCTCCACTTCCCACCACACGGCAGGCTTGAGTTCCTGCAGCTTCTGTCCTAGGTTCTCTCCATTCTTGCTCTCCGTGACCATCATCTGTGCAGCTGACTCCTGCCCCAACTCTCCTCTGAGCTTTCTTTAGTTCTGCCTATTGGGCATTGCAAACTGGATGTCCCAGAGACCTTAAACTTGACATGTCTCAAATGGAATTCTTCATCTTTCCTCCTAAACTCCTGGCTACCTCCTCTCCCCACCTTCCTGTATTGGGTGAAGGGTGGTGCCACCTTTCCAATAGCTCAGATTTGTAACGCCTGCGTTGTTCCAGCCCCTCCCTCACCCCAGGTTGCAGTATCTCTTGCATCTTCCCTCACAACCTTTTCTCCACTTAGATCCAGGCTCTTATCTCTCGTCCCAATTACTGTGATAGCCTCCTAACTGGTCTTCCTGCCTCAAGTTTCTCACTACTCCTACCCATTCCACACCAGGCTGTCAAAGTAATGTTGGCTCTGACCATCTGATGCCCCTCCTCGACTGGATGGCTTCCTATTGCCTCAAGAATAAAATACATTCAAGCTGGCCTGACCTATCCTTCCGGCCTTGGGGAAATCATTTCTCCTCTTGACTCACACCCATTCACCAGGTGTTCTCTGATCAAAGACAAACACAACAAAGTCAGAACATCCTGCAGTGAATCAAACTGTGCTTGCTGCTCCCTCATTGTCAGGGCTACAACTCACTGGGCAGCCACGAGTCTAAGTATTGAGATCTTCCCACACTGCCTCAGGCCCCCCACTAGGGCTGGGGCTCAGGCACATGTGTCTATAGCTCCTCCTTGTTTGCAGGTTTTCCTTCACTTAGAAAGTACACTTACCGGGCAGCTAGGTGGCACAGTGGATAGAGCACCGGCCCTGGAGTCAGGAGGATCTGAATTCAAATCTGACCTCAGACACTTGACACTTACTAGCCATGTGACTCTGGGCAAGTCACTTAACCCCAATTGCCTCACCGAAAAAAAATATATAGAAAGTACACTTTCTTTCTCATTCCTGGCTCTGCCCTCTTCTGTGTTGCTCTCCATAGGTTACAGACCAGTTGTGATCCAGCTGACACTAGTAGTGTGCTCATGAGATTGGGAGGCATCTAAACTGCTTCATAATTTTTCAAACCCTAGATCCAGATCCAGCACATAGCAGGTGCTGAGTCAGTCAATTGAATGGGACAAAAAGACGGAAAAGCCAGTCAAACCTCTTTTCTTTTTGAGGAAGGGATGGGAAAAAGGAAAAATAAGAAACAAGCTGGCATTCAGATTTTCAGAAAATGTAATTTCCTAATAAATGACAGGAAAACATGGAGGGACTGTGATGTTTGTGATCTCAGTCTATGACTTTATAGACAAATCCTGGGGAGTTACTTGGGCCTCAAAGGTGGAAGTGACTCCCCAGGTCAGAAGGAAGGATTTAAAGTTGGTTCTTCTTGCTCTCAGGCCCCAAACTGTGCCATGCTGCCCACTGAGTCCCCCCAGGCCTTCCAGGTGCCACCCCAGCCCCCCACACCCACCACCTTCTGCTGAGAGGGGTCCTGCCTCTGCTCTGGGTACTTCCCAAGTGCCTGTAGTCTTCCCCACCAGAATTGAAGCCCTTTGAAGGCAGGATTTCTTTTCCTTTTTATTGGTATCTCCAGCACCTGGGACCCTCTGGGGAAATAAAAACTAAGTGCTTGTTGGAAGGCAGAGATGAATGAAAAAGCGTTACTGGGCACCTAGGTGCCAGGCACCGTGCTACCTTCACTTCGCACTGGGATCCTCCCTCCAGGCTGCAGGGGGCCCACAGGGAGGTGTGTGTGTGTGTGTGTGTGTGTGTGTGTGTGTGTGTGTGTGTGTGTGTGTGTGTGTGTGTGTGTGTGTGTGTGTGTGTGTGTGTGTGTGTGTGTGTGTGTGTGTGTGCGCGCGTGCGCGTGCGCGTGCGCGCGCGAGCTCCTCCCAGGGCAGCCACCTCTTCATTTCCCACCTGGCTGCACGCCTCCAACCTGCCCTTTCTGGGTACCTTCCCGGCATTTTCTTTTTCCCTTCGGTCTCACGCCATTAGACTGTGAGCTCCTGGAGGCCAGGCCCATCTCGGGATGCCCAGGGCCCGGCCCTAGCTAGGCCTGACACAGAGCCAACATCCCCCGATGTCTCATGACTAACGAGGTTACAAATGCAGAAGGGATTGGGGCAGCTTGTATTCTGACCGGGGCGGGCAGCACATAGCGGTGAGTGGGAGAAAGGGCCCGTGGCTTCGAGAAGCTCGGGAGCACGAGGTGCTCAACCCCACGCGTGGATAAAAGAGGTGCGCGTGGATGTTCCCTGGGCCGGGGTCGGGCATTTCTCGTTTGTTTCGGGACGTATGCATAAAACACCGAGATGCAACCCACGGAGAAGGCGCCCCACCCCCATCTCCACGGCCTCCCGCCCCCACGGGCCAGGGGTGACCCTGAGCTCTCACGCGGCTCACGAAACACCCGGGGGACGTCGGGGCCTCAGTTTCCTCGGCTGTCCAGAGGCAGAGGCTGGCCGCCGCGGTCCCTAGGGCCTGCCCGGGCCGCGGGCCCAGGAGCGAGCACCGGGACTCCTCAATCACCAAAGGGCGGGGGCAGGGGGATGAAGATCAAGGTCAGGGGAATGAGCCCCCCCCCCCCCTCCGTAGCCCTCCCGTAGCCGGGGCTCACCTGGGCCGGACGCCCGGACCCGCAGCCAGAGCGGCTCCCACGGCTGCACCTTCCCTCCCCAGAGGGGGCACGGCGGGGGCCCCAATTCACGCGCGGCAGGCCGCCCACGCGGGGCCACGGTTCCGGCCAGTCCATTTGGCCTTCACCCCCAGTTCAGTAATAGGGTCCCGGGAGGAGGCAAAAGACCGTAGGGAGGAGCCGCCGGTCCGCGCGCCATTGGCAGATCCGCACCACGCCCCCACCCCCTGGTCCCGCCCCATCCTGCAGTAGTTTCTGGGTCTGGAGAGGATGAAAAAGTGCCAAGGCTCGGGAGCAGAGCAGAAGGAGAGGGGGAGCGGCCACCGTGCGCGCCTATTGGCTGAGGTGTGCCAGGCCCCGCCCCGCCCATCCAGGGTCTGAGGACGAGGCGGCCGGGGGGTGGGGGGAAGGTGCCGAGAGACAGCCCCCTTGCACTTCCATTGGCTGAGCTGTAGGAGGCCCCGCCCCAGATCGGTCAGGGTCGAGGAGGACAAGGCAATGGGCGTGGGAATTATCCCCTCCGAGCGCTCATTGGCTGGGTTGGCGTCAGGGCCCAGGGAGAAGGCGACTGCGGGAGCCGTGAATCCATTGGCTGCGCCGCGCCGGGCCTTGCTTCACGGCGCGCGCTGCCTGAGACCCGTTAAAAGCTGCTCCTGGTGTCCCTCCTCAGCCTGTGTTTCTCAAACCCACTAGTTCTGGCAAATACTCAGTGGGCTTCTCCTCCACCCCTTTCCCTGGAGGGGTCCTTGGTGCTTCCCGCAGCCCTCGGCCCACCCCTGCCCGGCCCCCTTACCAGCCTGTCTCGGGAGAGCTTCGCCCACTCCCGCCGTCTGGTTTAAGGGAGAATGAACTGTGGGGAGGACGGGGACACGGGGGACGCGCCGCACGATCCCGCGCGGGGGCGGGGGCGGGGGGGGCTCTAGCGGCAGGTGGCAGAATGAGGGGGCGGAGGGGAGGAGTGTAGCGTCTGCGCGTGCGCGCTCGGGCTGGCCTAGGTTCGCTTCCTTCGATTGGTTGGCTGGTTCTCGGCACTGCGGGCGCTCGGAAGGCCGGCTGTTCCGGCGCCTGCGCAGTGGCGGCTCCCCCGCACTAAGCGCGTGCGGAGCGAGATTTAGAACTTGATTCAGCCTCCTTAGCAGTCCACTCTGGACCAGTCACTGCACTGTGCCCCTCCCTCAGCCTCCTCCGTATAAATGAGGAGTTAGATCCTATCCCTTCCGGATCTAGGTCCATGATCCATTCCCCACCATCCCCGTAGCTGCCAGGCCACCGCTCCCCTCTGGGTGCGATCCCGTTACTTAGTAGGAAAACTCTCCCCCACCCCCCACCGCCCCCACCCGTAAATGTGAAAGGCAACTTCTTCCTTCCTCTCACTTGGTGACCGACCCCTTTATATCCGGGTCGCGTGTCCGTCTGGGGCGCGGGGCTGGTCGAAGCTTAATTTTTGCCAACCCCCCGTCCAGTTTCCAGTTTAAACACGGAGCCCTTTCCCCGTAACTGGGGTCTTTGAATTTGTCAAACGCGTGGCTATTGTTTTCTCCGAGTGGTTAGCCAGTCTCTTCCACTGACAGGCTCTCTTGTTTAAGCAGTGCCCCATCATTGTAAGGATTACTCCTTTGTAGTAGTTTGAGATGACTTTGTAATTGATGAGACACCCCTTCTCCCATTTATTATCCTACGAGATTCTTTTCGGTCCTCCGTATGTATTTATTTCATTGCTTCTTTTTCTAGGACTAAAAATATTCTTTTGAAAGCTTGCTGTAGCATTGAATACATAAACTAATTACGGTATCTTAAAAAAAATATTCACCGTGGCTGAACAAGTTGTGGTATATGAACGTGATCGAGTACTATTGTGCTATAAGAAATGATGAGCAAATGGATTTCTGAAAAACCTGGAAAGACTTAAGTGGACTGATGCTGAGTGAAGTGAACAGAACCAGGAGAACATTGTACTCACTAACAGCAACATTGTGTGATCAGCTGTGATAGACTTAGCTCTTCTCAGCAGTGCAATGACCCAAGATAATCCCAAAAGATTTATGATAGGAAATGCCCTCCACATTCAGAAAAAGAACTATGGAGTTTGAATGCAGATCAAAGTATACTATTTTCACTTTATCTGCTGTTATTTTTTCTTTCTTGTGGCATTCCCTGTGTGTGTGTATATATATGTAGATATATAAATACATATAAAACCTTTATCTGATTGCTTGCCATTTTTTTTTGTGGGGCAATGAATAAGGGTTAAGTGACTTGCCCACGGTCACACAGCTAGTGTCAAGTATCTGAGTCTGGATTTGAACTCAGGTCCTCATGAATTCAGGGCTGGTGCTTTATCCACCCTGCCACCTAGCTGCCCCATTGCTTGCCATTTTAGGGAGGAGGAAGGAAAGGGAAGGAGGGAGAAAAATTTGGAACTCAATCTTACAAGAATGAGTGTTGAAAACAATCTCTACATATAACTGGAAAGCTTTTTTCAGCTTCTGACTGACAAGATGACCAAGAGGAGGAGAACAACGGGCGGCCAAGAAGGGCCGCCGCCACGTGCAGTCCAACCGCTGCACCAACTGCTCCCGCTGCGTGTCCAAAGACAAGGCCATCAAGAAGTCGTCATCCGCACATCGTGGAAGCAGCGGCCCGGCAGGGACATCTCGAGGCCCAGTGTTTTCGACTCTTATGTGCTCCCCAAACTGTATGTGAAACTGCGTTACTGTGTGAGCTGCGCGATCCACAGCAAGGAAATGAGGAATCGGTCTCGTGAGGCAAGAAAGGATCGGACACCCTCGCCCCGCTTCAGACTGATGGTGCTGCCCCCAGGCCCCCTCCAAAAGCAATGTAAAGATCTATCTGCCTATGAAAATTCCTGAACTAATCAGAGGAAAATAAAATGGTTGGTTTACTTAAAAAAAAAAACCCCAAACCCAAAAACAAAACATATAATTGGAAAAAAAAGAAAAAAATTCACTCGACCTGCCCATGTGTAACAATTAATGTTTCTCCAATTATTTGCATGTCTTTGTTTCTGAAAAGAGTGTTTTATAGAGTCATATAGTCCCTCAGTGAACCTTGTTGGGTATGAGAAAATAATGGGGTTCTAGGGGACCCAGAGAACCTAGCCAGACCTTTCTTAAGGCCAGTCCAGAGTCAGGAGAATTTCAAAGGAAATGTAATTGGATTTTGGATGTGAATACAGACAATAGGTTACCTCACTAAAAAACCACACCTACTAAAAAAACAAACAACAAAACCCCCCCCCCCCACACACACACCTACTTGTAGGCTTTTTCCCCTCGGAGGGCTCCATTACTCTGACATCAGCAGGTACTATAGGTTACTATAGCCTCTAATTTATAAGTAGCAATAGATTAGAAACCCTAGCTAAGTTCCCCTAAAACTTGGGACATAGGCACCCCATATAATTTTTTTTTTGAGGGCAATTGGGGTTAAGTGATTTGCCCAGGGTCACACAGCTAGTAAGTGTCAAGTGTCTGAGGCTGGATTTGAACTCAGGTGCCTCCTGACATCCAGGGCCGGTGCTCTATCCACTGAGCACCTAGCTGCCCCATATAATTTTAAACACCACATAGTACACTCCTAGATATTTTATAACTTTATAATATTTTGAATGAAACTTCTAGTTCTTCCTGCTGGATTTTGTTGGTTATATATAGAAATGTGAATGACTTAAGTGGATTTATTTCTGAAGTTATTATTTCAATTTTTAGTTTATTTTCTAAGTATGTCATCATGTCAAAGGCAAAAATAGATAATTTTGCTTTCTTTGCCTATATTTACTCAATTTCTTTTCAATTTCCATCTCCTCCCTTTAAAGACCAGGTTTGTAACAAATGTTATATATGGCTACAAGTTTTCCATTCAACTATGGTTCCCCCATATTAATCATATTGAATGCCCTTATGTGAAAACACATGTGGCTCAAACCTTCAACCAGTGCAGATTAATCAAGGGTTCCAGCCTCTCCCCAGGTCTCTGAACTTAAAAAATTGTTAACTTCATTTATTTCTTTTTTTGCAGGGCAATGGGGGTTAAATGACTTGCCCAGGGTCACACAGCTAGTAAAAGTGTCAAGTGTCTGAGGCTGGATTTGAACTCAGGTCCTCCTGAATCCAGGGCCAGTGCTTTATCCACTGCGCCACCTAGCTGCCCGCCCCCATTTATTTCAATATAATTGGTTTCCTTTGTAATCCCATAGATTTTATGCATTTAAAAGCATTACTCTGAAAAGAAGTCTCTAGATTTCACCAGACCTGCCAAAGTTCCCATGATAACCAAAAGTTAAGGACCCCTGACATAGCTGAAACATAGTAGCAAAATACACGGGGAAAACAAGCAGCAAGATCATTATTACGCTCTACTAAGCAATGAAAATAATCTCTCACAACTATCCCATTTCCAACGGGGAAATGAAACATCCTGATGCTGCTGAAAATCCCATTGCACCTTGATGAAAGAAGTTTTGTGCTGTGTCTGAATCTCTCTCCATGCAGCAATTTTTCTTAATCCAAGCCATCATTTGTGATGCGGGGATGGGATTAGGGGTAAAATTGATCACTGAGTTGTCCCAAAAGAATTACAAGACTCAGTGACTCAGTTTCCCAAGTTTTATTGCAGTAGTGAGTGAACACAGGGAGAGAACCAGAAAAGTGGAAAGGTATCTCTCGAATCGGAAAAGGAAGGATAGTTACATTTATAATATGGATAAATTGATTATCAGTCTCATTATAATAATCTCTACCTCAGGGAGGTACAGGGGAGGGTTTATCCTAATTTGGAGTTCCTGGGGGCTTAAACCAACCCCCAGGTGGGGACCTTTTTCCGTGGAGGTGTGTTTTTGAGGTTTACATGTCATTAGGTAAATCTGGGGATAAATTTGGCCTTTTCTGTGCATGTCATTTTTTGATTCCCATGTCCAGTTTCAAAATATTTTCATTTATCATTTATTTCCAGTGTGAATTTCTATACCTTGTCAGTATATTATTGTTATAGTTAAGGTCTCTCTGACCTGCCTCTTTATGTTTTTGTTATGGGTGGTGATTAATGAGGGTAAGACAACCTAGACCCTGACTTGTTTCCCAAATTTTAAGTTATCCATTAACTGGGGTCTGAATCCCTCTTGGAACTCATGTAAATTAGAGCTTGGGTCTTAGGTTTTTCTGTTAACCCCCTTTTTGCCTCCTACATCAATTTAAACCCAAGCCCCCCCAAAACTGTTGCTCTCCTCAGAAGCCATTTCTTCACTGCTGTTGGCTAAAACATTCTAGGTGCCTGATGTGTAACTGCTCTGCTGCTGCTGCTGCTGCTGAGAAACAAGCCTTTGGGTAGAAGCCTCTTTGTCCTACTTTTCACCTGCCTTAAGCTCCATCAAGCTGGCGTTCAAAGGGCCTCTCTAAGGCAGCTGTAACTGCTGCTCTTAACTTCTCACACTATCTACATCTTACTCTCTCTTGCTGAAGCTTGGTATAAACACATCCAATTCCTTTTGCCTCCTGACTTTCCCCTTCCATCCCAATCAGTCAATTCCATCTTTTTTTTTTTTTTTTTTAGTGAGGCAATTGGGGTTAAGTGACGTGCCCAGGGTCACACAGCTAGTAAGTGTTAAGTGTCTTAAGGCCGGATTTGAACTCAGGTACTCCTGAATCCAAGGCCGGTGCCTTATCTACTGCACCACTTAGCTGCCCCAGTCAATTCCCTCTTATGCAAATTATATTGGTCTACATGAGTTTCAAGATGGCAAGAGGTTCACTGTGGTGGGGTGGGTTAATATGGATACAAACTGCTGACCTCTCCCAGTATTCCTGCCATCCTGGTCAAGACTTTGTCCCCTTTATAAGCCTGTCTCCACTTCCTTGCCACTCACTCTTCTCTTCTGGTTTCTCTAACTATCACTGATGACAGTGTCCTGTGAAAGGTCAGCGTTCATTTTTGGTCCACTCCCTTATTGTCAGATCCAATGATCTTTTTCAGCCCTCCTATTTCTTTTTTTTTTTTTTTTTTGGGTCCATGAGGGTTAAGTGACTTGCCCAGGGTCACACAGCTATTAAGTGCCAAGTGTCTGAGCCCGGATTTGAACTCAGGTCCTCCTGAATTCAGGGCTGGTGCTTTATCCACTGCACAACCTAGCTGCCCCAAGCCCTCATGTTTCTGGATGTCTCTGGATCACTTGACATTGCTGACTACCACTTCTCCATCTTGGTCTCTCAGGCACCATACTCCCCTTGTTCCACTCCCAGACATTTGCTTCTGGTTGACTCCAGTTTTTTTTGCAAATTCAGTCAGAAGGGCTTTAAAGAAAAATCATGAGGGAGGCAGAAGACTGCAATAAGGTATAATCTTGTGAGAAAACTCACAGTGGGAGAAGTATGGGTGATGACATTTAGTTGAAGGTTAATGAAGGGGGAAATAAAAATGTCATTGAACTATAAAAGAAAAATAATATTGTCACTGAACAATACTACAAACCACCTGGACAGAAAGAGGAAATAAAGAGTTAAGGAAATAAACCTGGCACAGTCATGGTCTAGTAGTTGTGGGGAGCAGTATCTTCCATGGATTCTACCATGTAGTATCAACTGGTTTTTTTTTTTTTTTTTTTTTTTTTTTAGTGAGGCAATTGGGATTAAGTGACTTGCCCAGGGTCACACAGCTAGTTAAGTGTTAAGTGTCTGAGGCCAGTTTTGAACTCAGGTACACCTGACTCCAGGGCCAGTGCTCTATCCACTGCGCCACCTAGCTGCCCCTCAACTGGTTTTTCTTTAAAAGATTTGATTGGTCCAGAGGATTACTGTTTGAGCCATTGATGTAGTTTCCTATTTTCTTAGGGCAGAATGAGACTGAGGTCAAAGGAAAAAAATCCAAAGGGGGACACCAAGAGGAATCTTTCTCAGCAATGATGGTAGAAAGATGCAGAAGGTACACTTTTTGCCCCTCCAATTTAAAACAAGGTAGGGAAAATGAGTCAGGTAAAGTGGTAACAGCTAACAGGAGAATGACTAAATGAATATGGGAGAGCCTTCATTTGCAGCTCAAACCATATAAGACATGGGAAGATTCATACTGGAGTGAAGCCTTACACAGTCAGTCATAACCAGTTGGATAACTAGAGCATGAGTATGCTTCAGTATACTGCTTAGCTATGTGATATCATTCAATATAGGAGCTGAATGATTGGGACAGGAAGCTGCCTGCTTATGCTATGTCCAGAACAAGAGGGCTAACAGGAGTACTATAGCATTGTGCAGTGGTAAGACCCTATCCAAGACGTTACATTTCTGTCCTAGACCATCAAAGCCCCCAAGTATCACCAAAGGGAAATGGATGCTGAGGGAATCTGGAATCAAGGTATGAGGAGGAGCTGAAGGAACTTATGGTATTTTGTTGGAAAAATACCGGGCAATAGGGACAACACTGTGTGATCCAGGAAGGGAGAAAACAGGACTGTTAGGGAGACTGGGATGGAAGACTTTGGCTTAAAACTAGAAAGCTTTCCTAACAATGTGAACCATCACCGAAGGCATTAAAGCAGAATTGAGATGACCTCAGGGATCCTAGGGTCACAGGTTTAGAACTAGGAGTTTCTGGGATCATTCAGTAAGCTCAGAGGCATGAAGGGAACTGCACTAGGGTCCCATGGCTGGCATCCAAGGGGCTATCTGAACCCAAGCCTCAAGGACCCCAAGTCCCATACTCTGCCTACTGCACTGGAAAGCTTTTATATTGTGATGAGATTTCAACCATGAGCATGAAGTTGAACGAAATGACCCTTTCTGCTCCTACCAGCTCTAAGATTATATCAATCTATGCATATTACTGGAGAATGCAGAAGGCAGAGATGAGAAACCATTCAGCCCAACTACATACCTTGAAAGCCTTTTTTGAAAATTAAAAAAGGGCAGATATAAGCTTAACTACCTCTGTGAAAAGCTGTGCTGAAAAATTCTTTCTGAGTATTCAAATTATTTGGAATCCATGTAAATGGGGAATTACTTAGTTTTATTATAAGCCCAATGAAAAGCAGAAGGTGGGAATTCCTGTTAGAGATTGGTTCACAAGTGAACCAATTTAATTTCATAGGTCAAGAACAATGTCTATCTGTTCTTTCATAGGATGGGGAGTTTCCAGGCCCAGGAAGTCCTTGGTGCTATTCAAAACTGTGCAAGGTACTGTAACCAAATGTACCATGCACATAAATCAAAGAGTCTGGGCACAGTGAGAACTGTCTTTATTACCATTCATTTTCAACAATGATTACTGGAACTTAAAAAAAAGTCTTTATAACCTAATAGTTACTGAAAAAGCCAAACCTTCCCAGCCCATTTCATATTCTCTTTCAACCATTTCAGGGCAGAACAATGTTCCAAACTATACACCTGTTCCATAGTAATATTCACTGTCATGTGTTTAATGAAAAGCTTGGGGTCCGATATGCGAGCAGCCATGATAAGTCTCTCCACCGCTGTTCGGTAGTCGTCTTTGCTCCGCACTTTGTCTTCTTCACACCTGTAAAAGTACCATTTTATCAAGCACAAAATTGAGAAGCAACATAAAGTTTGCTTTCTTCCTGTGATGCCACAATCAAAGCATCGAGATTATATAACTTTCTTGCCATGAAGGATGCAGTGGAAAAAGCCCTGGATGCAGAGTCCAGAGACCACCTCATGGTAGTTGTTTCTTCATTTATAAAATGAAGGCTGAGGCCACAGAAAACTAGGGAATAGAAGAGCCAGCCTTTGTCAAACACAGCATTATAGCTACTCTACTACAGGGAGGCGGCTATCTTCCCTATTTGACAGACTGGAGGTTCAAATTTGCTAAAAGCCTATTAATGCTTGCTGCACTGCAAGGATTTATGGACAGAATACTTTCATAGGTGCTTGTCGATGTACCTCATCGTGCCTCTTAGATCTCTTCTACTTTCTCCACTCACACTAACAAACTGCTCTAGTTCTGGCCCTTATCTTTCAACAAAGAGTCATTCACGTGTCAATGGATATTTGTGTCATGATATGAAATAAAACCTCCAGTGAAGTCCCCAAGAATGGTGATCAGTCCAGAGCTGTTTAACATTTTCATTAATGTCTTTTCAAATCAGCAGATGACAAAAAGTTGGGGGACGGAAAGAGCTAGCTAATACACTGAATGAAAGTTAGGTTTCAAAAGATTCTGACAGGCTAAAATGCTGGACTGAATATAATGAAATTTAATAGGGAAAAAGGTAAATCTTACACTTGGATTAAAAAAAAATCAATCCTACATACGTTTGTCTTAAAAAGGTCTGAGGGCTTTAGTGGATTTCAAGTTCAACAACAATGTGATGTGGAGGCCCAAACACCTGTGATCTGAGGGGGACATAGTGCCTGGCACGTGCTAAGTGCTTCATAAAGTAGGTGGAAATCCCACGGTATTTGGCTCTGGCCACACCAGCTGGAAAGCATCCAGAGAAAGGCAGCAGGAAGATCTTGGAAGCTCTAGTACTATGAGTATCAATGAATAGAACCACGGATGTGAGAAGCTTGGAGGGGAACATGATTGCATGTCAAGTACTTGAAGGACTGCTCCTTGGTCCCAGAAGGTAGAACTAATGACAATGAGAAGACATTGTAAAGAGACAACTTTGGGTCGGAGGGATGGAAACATTTCCCTACATTTAGAGCTACTGCAAAGTGGAATGAATTACCTGAGGAAGTAGCAGGCTCCCCCTGGACAGGTCTTCCAGCAGAGTCTGGGTGAATCCTCGCTGGATATTCTGTCTAGGCAGATACTGGAGAGGACGGCCTCTCAATTCCCTTCTCACTCTGAGATTATAAGTGACTGTTACTATATAACCTTCTAACTTGTCCCTCTGCTTCTTGCCTCTTCTTTTTCCAACCTAGTCTTTCACCATTTTTAGTTTTAAATGAACATTTCAATTAAAAAGTCACTGACACCAAACCAATGAAGTATATATAACTATCACTTATTTGAATACTAGTCATACTTGGTAGTAGGTTCCCTTCCTTCCACAAAGTTATGACTATCAGATGGAGATATTTATTACTTTCTTCTCTTGACAACTGCTGACCTCTTGGCTAGTCTTCCTTTGCCCCAGTAGGGCTGCCTTGGCAGATTTGAGCCCTGCCTCCCCTAGGACAACAGTGAATCCCAAGTAGAGGCAACAAAAAAGTTTTTCTCTTGAGAGAAGCCAATCTTGTTTAAGAGAAATCAGACTGAACCCCCAAATCATGAATCACAGGTCATGACAGGGAGAGAATCAGGCAATTTTTTGAGAAACCCCCTAAGATTATTTTGACCATCAGATTTGAAATAACTGACAGAAAAAATGGGAGGCAACATGGTACAATGATAGGAAAGAATACAGGACAAGGAGTTAAACATGATTCTGGTCCTAGCTCTGTTACTAAATTGAGCAAGATCCTTAAAGCCATAAAGCTTCATCTATATAATACTGTTAAGAAGATGGGCTTAGGGGCAGCTAGGTGTCGCAGTGGATAGAGCACCGGCCCTGCAGTCAGGAGGGCCTGAGTTCAAATCCGGCCTCAGACACTTGACACTTACTAGCTGTGTGACCCTGGGCAAGTCACTTAACCCCAACTGCCTCACCAAAAAAAAAAAAAAAAAAAGAAGAAGAAGATGGGCTTATTTCAGGGAAAAGCTGGGATTGTTAAAAAGCCCTGTACAATTTTCCAAAAGTAATCCAGCCCGGTTTCCTCCTCCTGCTCAGTTTTGGATCCGGCTCAGTGACCAATATCTGCCCAAGATGTACGACCTGCTGGAGCAGCTCTGCTGGAAGAGCAGCACAGTCGGATGAAGCCATCTTCATCCGCTTGGTTTTTACTCTGTGGCTAATTAACTTCTGAGGTTTGTTGTTTGTCCTTCATTCCCGAAGAGGATCGCGGCAATGGAGTGATGACGTGATCTGCACTGAACTGGATTGAAGGGAGGCCTGTGCAAGGTCACCAGCCTCACTCTCTCCTCCAGAGCCGTCTGGGACCAGTGGCAAGGTATCTATCAGGACGACTGGAGATGGCCCTGGGTGTCTGAGGAAATCTGTGTTAAGTGACTTGCCCAGGGTCATGCAGCTAGTAAGTGTCTGATATGAGATTTGAACTTAGGTCCTCCTAAATTCGGGGCCAGTGCTCTATCCACTGCACCATCTAGCTGCCCCTTTGAGGGCTTATGGATCTCACAAAAACATCCTGCAACATTCCAAGGCATAAGGCAATCAACTTATTATCCACAAACAGCAGTATCTGGAGGACCTTGCCATCTACAGAGTTTGGTGCTAGATATACTTCATGACAGTAGCAAACACTTTGGGAGAATATGTATGTTCTTATTTTTCTTTCTTTCTTTCTTTTTTTTGGGGGGGCAGGGCAATGGGGGTTAAGTGACTTGCCCAGGGTCACACAGCTACTAAGTGTCAAGGGTCTGAGGCTGGATTTGAACTCAGGTCCTCCTGAGAGCAGAGCCAGTGCTCTATCCACTGCGCCACCTGGCCGCCCCCCTATGTTCTTATTTTTAACCTTGTTGGATGATAATGAGAGGCTTGTCGAAGGTTCTCTCTTTCAGGAATCTTCTATAATTTTGACATATTCACGGGAAATTTAGTTTCCTAAAGTTATAACATATAATATGGGAGGAAAAAAGAATCGTTGTCTTTCCTTATGGAGTATTTGATGACTTCTTGGTACTGTGTTCCCCTTCCCCACTAGGGCTGCCTTAATATATGAGATATTAAGTACTAAAATCACCAACTCTAGAGAAACTTGTCAGCTGAAGAGAGATGAACCTTTAGTCAAACCAGGTAAAGAAAACTGAAATATGAACACATTTAAGGGCACAGTCCCTTTTGGTTTATTCAAACGGCATAAGTAAAAATCTTTGGGGAATTTCTCATTATAACATATTAGAGGATGACAGCTACAACAATGATATTTTGATCTTAGAATTTTATTTTTTAAAAATTTATTTAATTTTTTGCAAGGCAATGAGGCTTAAGTGACTTGCCCAGGGTCACACCGCTAGTAAGTATCAAGTGTCTAAGGCCGGATTTGAACTCAGGTCCTCTGAATCCAGGGCCGGTGCTTTATCCACTGCATCATCTAGCTGCCCCCTGATGTTTTAATCTGAAGGCAGATTTCTGGGGAAGCTAGTTCATAGTTTGAAAACTTTGACTAAAAATGTTACTCATTAGTGAATCATTTATTTGGTCTTCTTCCATGGATTGATATATTCTTATCTTTGTATGCCCATGGTCTCATAGCTATAACTGAGTATTTGTGCATTAAGGTCAAGCTGCAAAAAAATGTGCCCCCAGTTAAGACAAAGCAGAATAGAGGTAGGGAAGGAGACAGAGACATGGAGGAGGAGAGGAATATATGCAAAATTATCAGGTAGTATTTTTTTTTTGCAGGCAATTGGGGTTACAAGTCACTTAGACTTGTCCAGGGTCACACAGCTAGTAAGTGTCAAGTGTCTGAGGCCGGATTTGAACTCAAGTCCTCCTGAATCCAGGGCCGATGCTTTAACCACTGCGCCATCTAGCTGCCCCAAAATTATCAGGTAGTATTGAATTTGGATTAATTATTCTTGCCAACTAGGCACTAAATTCTATTCTTTCTATGTTACTAAAGGGCCCTCCAAATTTGGCATTTTGGAAAAAGCCCTATTTATAGCTCTGTACATAGTTGGTATTTGCTAAGTGTTTACCAAATGGAAAATAACTAATGATTATTATTTCAAAATATGCATAATGTGAGAAGACATTAGTAGACTTTCTGTAGCAGTTAAGTATGAAAGTTTGAGGACCTTCAGGGAACACATGATGGCTCAGTGGATAGAGTGTTGGGCCTGGAGTCAGAACACCTGAGTTCAAATCCAGCCTCAGACATTTACTATGTGACCCTGGGCAAGTCACTTTAACTTCTGTTTGCCTTAATCCACTGGAGAAGGAAATGGCAAATCACTCCAGTATCCTCACCAAGAAAACCCCATGGACAGTATTAGTGTACTATGCTCCACAGGGTCAAGAAGAATTGGACATGACTGAACAGCAAGGGAAGAAAAACAGGTAGAATAAACTACAAGTAGTATTGTTTTTCTTAGTCAGTGTGAGTTGTCACCTGCCTTGCATAAATGGTTATGCCGGTTTTGGCAAAGGGATTGAAATACTAGCCCAGGAGTCAGAATATTTGAGTTGTATTTCCTACTTTTGATACCATTTAATCAGCTTATATGCCTCTGCCTAAATATTTATGAAACAGAGATAATCTGTACTTGATATAAGATGATATGAAATATCTGTGAAAATGGGAAATGCCTATAAACGTCTTCAAACACACACTCCATAGGTGTGACTTTTCAATATTTTTGTAAGCTCCCTCTCTGTTTTTTTTTTTGTTGTTGTTGTTGTTTGTTTTTGCAGGGCAATGGGGGTTAAGTGACTTGCCCAGGGTCACACAGCTGGTAAATGTCTGAGGCCGGATTTGAACTCAGGTACTCCTGAATCCAGGGCCGGTGCTTTATCCACTGTGCCACCTAGCCGCCCCCCATAAGCTCCCTCTCTTAAAAGCTTCCACATTCGTGAAGATGGTCTAAAAATATTCTTGAGGATACAATCTGGTAATTGATTAGCTTAATCTGGGCATCTGGTTTATAATACCAATAAATCAAAATAAAACTTCAATATCACTAAATCCTGTTGGTTCTTGAAGCTGTTCTCTCAGGCCTACATTCCTATTTCCACCACCCAAGTCCATACTTTCCTGACTTTTGGTATGGGTTATTTTAACAGTATCTTAACTGGGTTTCCTGTCCTGGTCTGCTCCAATATCAATCTTTGTAAAGCACATCTGGGATTATAAACTTTCAGAATGTCCTCTTTGCCTATAAAATATAGCCCAAACTCCTCAATATAAGATCTAAGGCTCTCTAGTGATTGGCCCCAATCTACCTTTCCATCCTTTTTTCTTACTATTCTCCTTCACCGACCCTTTGTTTTCGCCAAACTGAACTATGAAGTTCTTTGAACATCCCAATACTTCCCTACCCCTTTTCACTCAACTAATCTCTTCAACTCAGATTTCCCTACCCTAATTTTTTGCCCATGTTTCCTAGTTAACCTAGTTAACCGTTTGACACGCTACATTCTCTATGAATTCTCTCTTATATCCAACCCTGAAAAAAAGGAAGTTGATAATCCAATTCAAAGAAGAATCTAAAGTCGGTGCCCTCAAAGGCGTCTGTACCTGCTTTCAATACTTTCCACATCACCTCCAAATGTTTTATAGGTTCTTGGCTTGATGGGACCTTAGAAATCACGGAGTTCAAGCTCCTTGTTTTACACATTGCTTGCCCAAGGTCACAAAGGTAGTAAGTAAGGTACTCAGGGTTTTCTGGGGTCTTTCTCTTTTACCAATGGCTTCCTGTTACCATTACTATGTGCCTCTGTCCCCTGCCCAATCAAGTTGTCAGTTGTCAATGGAATATAAAGTAAGATCCACAAACCTTTTCAGTACTATCTGCAGTGTCTGTGAAGAAGCACCAGGACTCTGAATACTACTAGCATTAGATACTAGAAAAATTTCAATAGCTAAAAGCATTTCAATCTCAGACAGGTAGGAAGGAATCAGCAGAAGTTTTCGGTACAAATTCCCCTCCAATGGTGGATAACAACCCAGTGACAGAGCACCTAAAAGTTAAATAACATATTCATTATAGGTCAAATAGTACAAAAACTTTATATATATATATATATATATATATATATATATATATATATATATATGTGTGTGTGTGTATATGTGTATACACATGTAATATGCATATGTATACACACATATACATACATATATATGTGAATAAAAACTTCCAAACTTCTAAAATCTACATTGGGATCACTTATTTGCATTACATAATAATGTAATTTTCCATAAAAGTATTTTATGAAAGCCTCAAATAATTTTTCCTGGTACATTTAAAACATGAGCCAATTTATACATTTTAAAATGTAAAATGAAGCAGCAAACATTTCTCCATAAAGACCGTTGAGCATCTGCCAAGAACTGACTTATTTCAAGCAAAAGTTACTACAAATATGAGAATCCTAGATGGGAGAGTCCCATGAAATTTGCTTTAAAGGGACCTGGCTTCACAAAAATGAGAGGTACCAGCATTTCAAACTATCTTAAAACATGTACAGTGGTGGGGGAAACAGAAATGAATCATAAAGTTTTTCACCTTATTAAGTACCTAAAGGACACTGTACTTGAGTACAATTATTTTATCTACCCCAGATTCACAGAATCTCAGTCAGGAGGGGCCTCTCAGAGGCCACCCAGTACAAAATGTATATCTCTGAATAAGAATCACCTCTATGACACAGTATGACCTCTAAGAACTAAGTAAGTTGTATTCT
This sequence comes from Dromiciops gliroides, assembly GCF_019393635.1. Lineage (NCBI taxonomy): Eukaryota > Metazoa > Chordata > Mammalia > Microbiotheria > Microbiotheriidae > Dromiciops > Dromiciops gliroides. The sequence continues at coordinate 21,827,113 of NC_057865.1, read as the reverse complement.
ATTAAATGTTTAAAATATTAGAGTTAAAGATTAAATTACTGTATTATATATGTATATATATATATATGAATAAATGATCACTATGAAAATATACTTAATTCTCTATTGTAAATTCACACATCTTTTCTAGGTTGGTATGGCATATATAGTTCAAAACTGCATTTAAATTATATGATATCTTTTGTTATTTTAATAAAATAAAATTTAATTTCAAAATTGGTAAATGTACCTTAAAATATAATAGTTTAAAAATTCATCAAACATATAAATAACACATCTGAGATTTTAAGATTCATATGGATTTCAATTGTAACTTACTTTTGTAATGGGCTCTGGCTTTTGGCCATAAACAACTTCTCCCTAAAGCAGTAATTAATCTTCTGAGAAAAGAAAAATCAATAGGGATGTTCTTTGAAAACATGAATTCCGCTACCGAAGAGGACACACCCAGACTATTGCTCTCTATACAAGCATCTAGAAGCTTGTTAAAAAGAAGGCTATACTGCGAGACCTCCACAGTTTCTGAAATGAAGAAAGGATATTAAATTTACTAAAGTGATCTGATTGAGTAGTTTTCAAACTTTCCCCTCTTGGATTACCATAATCAGCCCTCAAACCCTACCCACATCCCTACCCACCCTCGAGCATGCTACTGTTACTTTCAGCCACAGTGACATCACTTTGACCTGTTAATTGTACCATCTGAGCACCATAAATATTTTCTATGTACCTATTCAGTGATGATGCCTAAACTCTGAAGTGAGGCCTTATTATCCCACTGATGAGCTCTTGCTTTTGGGCACTGATGTTGTATCCTTATGCCTCTTCCCCCTTGTCCCCCAATCCTCAACAAGGTGTACAATTTTCCTTAATAAAGTTACTTCTTTCATAAGGTTCAAACTGTCTGAAGATGACTGACAAATCTAATCGCATACTGAGCTCTACACCTTTGGGGCCAGACTTAGGAGAAAGCTGTAGATTCATCAGGAAGAAGGTGAGAATTGGGAGGTCAGAGAGATGCTGGTCATAAGAAACACAGACTTGGTTCTCCAGAAGGAAGCTTCTCCATGGAGGAACTTCAGGGAACCATATCAGCCTGAGAGAGGGCACTAAGGGCATACATAGGATTGAAGAATTAGAGCTAGAAGGGACTTCTGGGGAACAGCAAGTCTAATCTCCCCATTTTATAGAGGAGGAAACTGAGGCCCAGAGAGGCTAAAGGACTTGCTGAAGGTCACATAGGTGATACATGGCAGGTCCTTTGTTGCCAGTGCTTAACTACTGGATCTGTGCCTTCCATTTTCTGGTACTATAAACACTCTACAGGACTGAGAAAGTGGGGTCTCTAGCAACCTTGAGACCTTCTTTTCTCAAGTAAAAGCCTCCAAGGAAGACCTGTGAGTCTGGAGGACTACAAAGGGCTCACCCAACAAGGAGGTCTATTTGTCAGTCTTCTGTGGTAAGGGCTATTGGGCTTGCTTAAATTAAGCTATGTTTTGTGAGCTTGGATGCTTGCATGATAGCTAAGAGTCTTTGGCTTTTTTTTTTTTGCAGGTAATAGGGGTTAAGTGACTTGCCCAGGGTCACACAGCTAGTAAGTGTCTGAGGCCAGATTTGAACTCAGGTACTCCTGAATCCAGGGCCAGTGTTTTATCTACTGTGCCACCTAGCTGCCCCACGAGTCTTTGGCTTTTTTATGGTGATGCCCTAGACCTGCACCAACTTCACTGGATTTAGAAAAGAGAAGGTCAAAAGAAACCTTTGAAAACTATTGTGTCAGTGCAGTACTGGGCTCAGAAGCCACAATGTGCAGGAGGAGGAGGAGGAGTGGCTGGCTGGCTGGCTAAGGAGGCAGCTAAGGGAAGAGATGGGAAAGATGAAGGAAGCTTAAGGAGAAGGCAGGGTCAAGAGAAGGATATCTTCAAGGACAGGTGAGGCTTGAGAATTTCTGCGAGCAGATAGATGGGAAGAAACCAGTCAAGTGGGAGCAACTGAAGAGAAGAAAGGAAGTGGGACTGATCAGTGGGTTTCTGGAGGAGACAGAAGGAAAGGATTTAAGGACACATGCTCCTCTGCAAAGGAGGGAAGGATCTGAAGACAGGTGAAAAAAAAGCATCTCAATTCTTGTTCTGCTCTGGTTTCCTCCATTTTTGTAAGTTCTAGCCCACTTTGTGGGGGAATCTGTAATAAGTTGTTACAACTGATTAAACTTCAAAAATGAAAGCTTTAGTAATACTGAAAACATCGTATAACTAATGACATAAACCGACCTCAGCATTATCACCCTTAGATTGTCAGAGGTGTGCCCAACTTTAAGGCTATATTTAAAAATTCACACAAAAGACATTGGGGATAATTAGTGATGCTGAAAGCTTATTACTCAATGTTTCTTTAAATATCAAATCCTAGGCTCTTCAAACATTCTATTTATAGATTTACTACTTTGATAGAGAGGCTAGGGAAGAGAAATCAGTGAAAATGAAGCTGGCATTAGAAGCCACTGATGAATGAAGGCCAACTTAAAATAAAGAAAAACATATCTGAAATTCCAATGTAAGTAAAAGGCATGATTTAATTTATAAAAAAGTAACATCAATAAGCTATTGGATAAAGTGAGGGGATACTTGTGAGACAGATGTCGTAACCAGACCAGAGTTTCAGAGTTAGTCTCCTATAAGAACAGATTGAAAGGGGAGATAGAGGTAATGGACACAGATTTTTCCAAACATACCCTGAGAACTTTGGAAACCGGGTAAGTTCTGGAGAACTTCAAATGTCTGTCGGTAAAGGCTCTTTGCCAAGATCTCATGTGCAATTGTACAGAGCAGGTTATGTCTGTTGAGGACATCCATTCTATCGCAAGGCCACAGTGGCGTATTTATTATCCATTCTGACTCTTAAATGAAGAAAAATGTATTTAATTATGATTATTTCATCCATGCAAATTAAGGCTATTAAAATTCAATTATCCATAATCTAACGATGTTTGCAAACATTTTATAAATTTGTTCTTGGAGAAAATAGCAAAATTTTAATTGGTGCTTAATCAAAAGAGGCTTAAATCATTAAGAAACAATTTATATGGTAGTGCTATATGTAGCAGCCACTATTCTAAACATATTGATTTTTTTCATTAAAAGTAGTCTACAGTTTTTAATTGATATCAGACAACATAAATTCTTAGTATCGAATTTCTATGGCGAAAAACCAAAATGTTTATTAGGACCTGAATAACACAAATGTTAAAACAGAACCGTTGAGTTCATTCATTTGGATATTTTTTCCAACAATTAGTGAATGGGGGGGGGCACAAATGGAGGTGTATGTTTCCTCAGGAAATCACAGACTGACAGGAGAGAAAACATGCATTTCTGTATTGAACTAGGTAACAATTACATGCCAACACATCTATGCTATTCTAGATCAAAGCTTCTTAAACTGTGGGCTACAACTCGAATAACAATGTGGGGCAAAGACTGGCCACAGTAAGAGGTTATGTACCCCTCTTTTATATATTTATAAAAATTTCTTGGGTGAAAAGGGGTCGTGAGTGGAGAAAGTTTAAGAAGCCCTGTTCTAGATGGCAAGGAATGACAAAGACATTTTAATTAGCAATATGTGTACTGGAAGTAATAGAGTGATGTGGTAAAATAAATAATGGTCTTGACATTAGAAAGAGCTGGGTTCAAAACCAGCCTCTGATATTTGTGAGCTCTTGTAAGGGATAGTGGACTGCTGAGTGGGAGGGACAGAAAGAGCTGGTGCCCTAAACCATAAGTAGGAAAATTGGGAAGAGAGACGAGTCCTTTCACCTCTGTGAGTCTTAGGCCACTTGCTAGACCGATTTAGGGCTAACAGTTTGCCAGCTGGTGACGAAGTCACTGATCTCGGACACAGCTATGTATCTCGGCTGATGGGCTGTGGAATCCTGAGTCTCTGTTCTCAAAGGGAGTGTGGTGGTACTTGGGAATGAGCTTTCATTTCTAAGTTAAACATCTGGGTTTAGCAGGAGAAGCAGTTGGGAGTTATACTGGTTCTTGAGGGAGGAGGTGACTGGTGGGTAGGATTAATACACTGTCAAAGCCTCCCCATCCTAGGGATTCTGAAGCCTGGGTGGCCTTCCTGAAATGTACAAGTGAGGCCCCCATGCCCAATCTTTTGCTCTTCTTCCCTTCACCGCCCCTCCCACGTTCCAGTCCAAAGCTGCCCCCAGAGCTCCCCTGTAGCCTCTGGAATACTTCCCTTCCTTCTAAATCTTCCCTCTACCACTTCTCGCACCTTCTGGCTCTGTCCTGATGACACAGCCTCCTTCGTCACCCTTTTAGCCCTGGCTCCTGTCTCTACTTGCAGGCTCTCCCTCTTCTACCATCATTCAGGAGCCTCTTGTCCTTGAAGGTTCATTCGATCCATATCTACCAGCCAATCAAAATCCTGGCAGCTCTTGTCTTCTGACCTTTAGGACACTCTACTTTCCTCAATGAGTTCAGGACCTGACTCTCTTCTTCTCGACTCCTACCCTTATTTTAGGGGATTTCAACATGTGTATTGAACCTCACAGGTCCTCAGCTTTCTTATTTCCCATCTCGGCCATGTATAAAGATGGTCATGACTTTGATCTTTTCACTACCCACACATACACCACTTCCATGATTGGGACCCTGAAGTTTCCTTATTTCATCAATCTCTTGTTACACCACTTCCTCTGTCTTCTAATTCCAAGCCCTGTTTTCTGTTCACCCCTTGACTCCTCAGTTCTCATCCAGACTCTCACCCTTGTGCTACCCCCACCAGCCTCCTTCCCCCATCTTGATCCCTTGGTAATTCAGTTCAACTCCATACTGTCCTCTTCAGCCCCTTGCCTCCCCTCAACCTCAGATCTCTTTCACCATCTGCTGCCTTTCCTCCTAGGCATGTGCTACTGAATGATGGTAGAGGAAACCAACCCATCATCTTGTACGCTTGTTATGCTAAATGACCTTGGCTAGGCTCCCAAGGCAGAGAGGCAACCTTGAATACCTTACCATGGTGGCTCTCTGAAACCTTTTCATCCCTCCTCAAACCTTCCCCTTGACTACTTCCCTGACCCGCTGAGCAAAGCACCTGGCACCATATTTTATTGAAAAACAAAGCAGAACAGAAGGTCATTCGCTGAGAGCTCCCTCTTCTCCCCTCCTCCTGACCTCCTCGTATCACCAAGATGCCTTCTGCTACTGTTTCCTCTTTCACCCATCTGACATGAAGAGGTAGCCTTCTCTTTGCCAAGGCAAACCCCTCAGCACACACAAGTGGTCCCATTTTATCCTGCCTCCTCTATCTTCCATACTCTCTCACTTACCTACACACATGCTTATATTTCCCCCACCTTTAAAAAACTCTCACTTGATGAAGCTATCTCCACTAACTATTGCCCCGTATCTCTCCTGCTTTTGGGGGTTAAATTCCTTGAGAAGGCCATGAACAATACGTGTCTTCACGTTGTCTCCTCTCACTCTCTTCTTAACTCTGCATTCTGGCTTCTGGCCTCCTCATTTAACCCAAACTGCTTTATCCAAAGTTACTAACAATCTGTTATTGGCCGAATCCAATGGTGTTTTCTTATTCCTCATCCTTCTTGACCTATCTGCACCTTTTGACAGTTGACTACCTTCTTGAAATTGTCTTCTGTCTAGGTTTTCAGGTGATGACTCTCTCCTGGTTCTCTTCCTATCTATCTCACCACTCATCAGTCTTCTTGGCTGGATCTTCACCCTGGTCTTCTCAGAGGACTACTCTAGGTCCTCATCTCTTTTCCTCCTATATCGTTTTACTTGGTAATCTCATCAGCTCTGATGGATCATTGGACCATCTCTATGCTAATGGTTCTGGACTCTACTTATCCAGTCTTAACTTCCTTCCTGACCTCCAACTGCCTCTGGGACAACTTGAATGGATGTCCTGCAGACATCTTAAACTCAACAGGCATAAAATGGAATTTCCTTTTCTCCCAAACCCTGCCCCCTTCTAAACTTCCCTACTACTCTCAAGGGCACTACCCTTTGTCCAATCTGTTGCCAAGACCTATTGATTTTTCCCTTTAAGACACATGTCTTAGTAACCTTTTCTCCTCTGATACTCCTACCCAACGGGCTGTCATATCCCAAGCCTGGACCACTGCAATAGACTGCTGGGGGTCTGCCTGCCTTCTCACACTAGTCCATTTTCCACTCAACTGGTAAAGAGATCTTCCGTAAGTGCAAGTCTGGCTGACCATGTCACCTCCCTATCCTCCAAATAAACTTCAGTAACTCTTTATCACCTCTATGGTCAAATACAAATTTTTCTGGAATCTAAAGCCCTTCATAAGCTCTCCTGTCTCTACCCTTCCAGTTCTCTTACACCCTCACCCCTCACCCAGTTCTTTGCAATCCAGTGACATTGGCTTACTTGCCATTCCTTGAACAAGACACTCCCATCTTCCAACTCAGGGCATTCTCTCTGGTTTTCCCCCATGTCAGGAATGTTCTTTTCTCTCATCTCCATCTACTGTCTTCCTTCAAGTCCCTCTCTATGAGAAGCCTTTCCCAATCCTCCTTCATTCTAATGCCTTCCCTTTGCCGATGGCTCCCAATTTATCCTGTCTGTTGATGACTTGGCCATATCATGTCCACCATTAGGCTGTGAGCTCAAGGACAGAGACCATCTGTTATCTTTCTTGGTATCTCCAGTGCTCACTTGGCACAGCGTCTGGCACACTGGAGGTGCTTAATAAGCCGTTAGTGACTGACTGCCTCCAGTGTTTCTCCAGCTCTCCTTTCAGAGAAGCTAATCAGGAAGATGGTCACACAGCCAGCAGGAGGTGACAAGGGCCTATGGCCATTTAGAATGAAAGTATCTATTCTTGAAATATGGAATCAGAAGAACCCTATGGGTTAACAAATGGGAGTGGAAGGTTGGAAAAAACTTCTCAAACAGAAGCCTCGGGGTCTGTTAGTGAAGGAGAGGCTGAACAATCGCTCAGGTCTGTTATGGGGGGGAACGTCTTCCTGTATGGGTGGACTGGATGCCCACTGAGATTCTTTACAGCTTTCCTATTTGGATTCTGTGCTAATCTGAGAAATAGCTATGAATCCCTCAACAAACGGCCTCCTTCTCCCTTTGAAGATTCTTCTATCTAAATGGATGGTCCTTTGGCCGGCACGCAAGGGTGGCCTGCTGTGAAAGAGGCTTTCCAGCAAAGCAGATGCCACATGGAGCAAAAATGTGGTTCAAGTTCTGTTCCTGGCTTTCTCCAGTGCAGTGAGAGTCTGTCTTCATCCCAGCTTCTACATCTGAATCAGCTTCACAAACAACAATCGGCCATGTATTTCCACCTCCGGCTGTCTGATGTCTTCCTTGGTGACTTCTTCTACCTCACTCACAGTGAAGTATTAATCCTCAGCTGGTGCTCTCTCTGCCTTGGTACTTCTCACTGATATCTCTAAAATACTCTCTGGGGTCCATCTGCCAGAGACCCAGACGTTCAACACCTGCCTAGTCCATATCATCTGACTTGGATTTCTTAGACAGCCATCGCAGGCCACAGAGCCCTGCTCGATTTTAACCCTAGAATGGGAACCACTCCTATGTAAAAGGTTCACAGCGTTGAAGGAAGGCCCCCTGGAGGCCCCCTTGGCCAAACTATATTGCTCTACAAGTAGAGGACACTTTCAACAAGATCTAACTTCAGGGGAGAATCACACTGAAATCCAGCCACTTTAGATTAGGCAGGGTTTGTTTGTCTGATTCAAAGGAAAATCTCTTTTCCCACACTTAGATAAAACTAACTGGTTCAAACTGAACCCTTCCAACTGTGGGTCAGTCTTTGCTTGAGCCTTCTAAACCTGGCTGCTCCAGACTCTCCCATCCTGCCTTCTACCAGTCCCTGGGGCCGAGGTTGCTCTAGCATCTTGTCATCTGCCCTGCCACCAAGTGTGGATCTCCACTGTCCCCAGGGAACAATAAGCAGTTCAACATTACCACTCATCAGAACAAGGGCAATGTGAATCGGAATACAGACCAACACACAACCTCAATTCTTTTAAACTTGAAGCATATAAATATGACTTACCCCTCAATACCCAAATGGCACCATCCATACTCCCACTTTTTAGAAAAATTTCTGCTGCCACATTAACAATCTGGCACCGTGATGCCAACTTCTCAGAACCGGTAAGTCCTTTTAAACTTGTGAAATGGATTTGTAGTTCATGAAGTTTATCAAGTACCTTCCTTCCCTGGAGTGAAAACAAGCTAATGATTATATTATGCAAGACATTTAGAGCAACAGTTAATTATTATTCATTACAATTATTCAATTTGTGAATTATCTAGGACCTTACTGTCTTTAACTATGGACTACCTTTAAGGGATTTCAATAGTTACTAGTTGTTCAATCAACAGGTAGATTCAGTTACTCAAATAACAAGCCAAAAGAACTGAGTTTGACCGAAATTTGCCTTTTCTTATCACCTCAGATACAGGTCTCTCAGAAGAGAAGTAAGGCCCAAATTAGACTTTTCAATTATCTGTCTATCTTGATTGCCCCTTTTCTTTTATTCTAGATAACAAAGTCTGCATCCTGGTATTTTTCCCACTAGAAGATTAAGGATATTGCCAGACTGAGCCATTTAAAAAAATGTCTTTCCTTCTAGCATGGAGGTATATAAATTCTTAAGAGTCATGTAATATATTGCCAGGTCTTATAAGGGGATCTCAGAGATGCTTGGGGGTCAATATGAAGGACAGAGAACACTTTCAACTATACAGAAATACCTAAAAATGACAGAGTAGAACAACTTATCTATGGAAAGCCAGATAGTCTTGTTAAACACATTGACCTCTTGGATCACCAAGGAGGACTGACCTCAAGAATTGTACTCAACTGGGTAACTACAATACCAATCACCAGTAGTTATTAAGTGTATACTGAGGGTACAAAGAAATGTAAGACAGCCTCTGCCCTCGAGGGGCTCACAATCTAATGGGGAAGACATCAAACTAAATACAGAATTAATTGGAATAATCAACAGGGAGGGGACTGGAATTAAGGGGGATTGGAAAAAATCTACCTTCTGTAGAAGGTGGGGTTTTATCTAGGACTTGAAGAAAGCCAGGAAACAGGGATACACCTTAAGCAACAATCAAGAATCATGATAAATAAACATGGAACTTATGTAAAGTTCTATTAAAATATTCTAATAGAGGTTTTTAAAACATTAAAATGTGCCTGGATTTGAAGTACTCAGCATTTTAGCTCTAAAAGGTAAGTGGTGGGGACTCAAGCAATCCTAGAATAACCTCAGGAATATGCTAAATTTGTTAAATATTGGTTTTATTTCCTATGAGAGAACTGTGACTATGTATGTGCTTAATAACAATAACAGGTGGCATTTCTATGTGCTGTGAGGTCTGTAAAGTGCCTTCCATGTCTTGTCTCTTTCAGTCCTTATAATAACCTTGTGAGGAAGGTACTAATCTCCTTCCCCTTCCTCTTCTTTCCATTTTATAGACAAGAATCCCATAACTAATCAGTATCTGAGGTAGGATTTGAACTCAGGTTTACCACAGTGCATGGCAATTTACAATACAAAATAACCTTATACCACCGCCCTCACCAATAAGAGACATTGGAGCACCTGACCTAGGGAAGGCCACCATCTTTCTTACCTTCTCCTTAGGCCCTGTTTCTCCTCCCTGCTCTGTATTCCATGGCTCTCACTTCAATGAAATGAATGTTGAGGGCTTTTTATCCCAAAGGGCAGGCTTGGATTTATGTCTTATAGATTTATGGAGACTGGTGTTATAATAAGCAGTTACTAGGTTAAGCACAACACTGAAAGAAGACCTTATATTTTGATCCCAGAGGTCAATCTCTAACACCAAGATACATGTTGGGTAGGTTTTATTTTATTTTATTTTATTTTATTTATTTATTTTTGTGTGTGTGAGGCAATTGGGGTTAAGTGAGTTGCCCAGGGTCACACAGCTTCTAAGTGTCAAGTGTCTGAGGCTGGATTTGAACTCAGGTCCTCCTGAATCCAAGGCAGGTGCTTTATCCACTGTGCCACCTACCTGCCCATTGGGTAGGTTTTAAGGGGACATACAACTATCCTCTAGTCACTTGGCCAAAGCCCAATTATCTCTGGCATTACCTAACAAAAAAGCTAAGATATTAAAAATGGCTTTATAAAACTTATATGTCCCCATATTTGGGGTTAAGATTCTTGTGCTGAGCAGAAGGGTGTTTCAAAGAGCTAAAAGTGAGGGCACTGTTTCTTCAGGCCTCTCTATATCTCTGGCCCTCTCCAAGTCATCAGCCATTTGCCTGGACACCATTTTTGTCTCCCATAGAAAGTATAAAGTTTGGGCATATTAACCATTAATTATCTAAATATTTAAAACAGACACATTTTATTTCCATAACAAAGTAAGTCTCTCCCTCCCCTCAAAGAAATACCTTAGACCACTGTAGTAGTTTGTGATAAAAGTAGATTGCACTGATCCCAATTCTTCCCAGTAAAGTTTTATCAATCTCACTGTTTTGGGGATCTTTGATGACTGAAAAGCAAACAGTTATAATGTAACAGAATGTACAATAGCAACTTTAACCTGCAGCAATTCTTTTAAAATGGTAAATTAAAATAATATTTTGAAACTAAAATTTTAATGCTTTGTAGTAATTAATACATGTTCTCGAATAACTTTAAGAGGCTGAGACTTCAAATTTTACTCCAGTTATTGGGGAATTAAATTGGGAAGGAACTATGAGATTTGCTTCCAGTGACAAGAACGTAAGAACTTGGGGTGCTCTTTCCAATTCACCAGCACCACTTACTACTTCAAATGATAAGAAAAAAATAAAGCTTATGAGACAATGGAGGTTAGAACTAGATTTGAATGTAATTATTCATGTAATTTGCATGTAATTTAGTTGATAAGATCATTTGTAATTAATACATGTCATTTAAATCAGCAAAATATGCAGGCAAGAGTAGATTGGTCAAATCTTCTTCCTTTTTATTTTATGCAATAAAAAGAGCACTGCCCGCTCTGCTCTGGTCATGCGCAAGCTTAAAGCCAACCTCTGGATCACCTAGTTCTCAAGAGACCACAATAGTAACTTTTACCTGCATCAGCAAATTCACAAAAGGGAATTCCTTGTCTTTCTTCTTTGTAATCTTTTGTTAAGGCTTCAGCAACGTAAGCTGAAAATCTCTGAAGATCTGCAAATTTTTCACAACCTAATTTTACATTAATGTACAAATTTGCCAAACTGGTCCAGTCACCTTTTTCTTTACAATGCTGTTAAAGATGGTAGGGAAAAAATGATTACATATATCAAATTGAAGAAAACTTTTAATACGCATTACAAACTCTATGCTACGTTAAGGTGCATCTCTCTTTTCTGAATATAATTAATCCTCATGAATTCAGGAGTAAAGTAAGAATTCACAGTAATTTAATTATCCATTTGAATGTTCAACTTTTACTGAACTCAGTGATGCTGTCCCCGACCCTGATGGCAAAACAGGATGGGTTTCACAGAACTAGGTTTTCAGAATAGTTAAGTATGTAAACTGTTGAAATGTTACTAGTTTCAAATAATTATATTTTCCCATAATTTGGACTTTATGAATTTAAGAAAGTGGTTTCTGCCCCTTTTTTCAAATATATGATTGTACTGATGATACACCTTTGAAAAGTTGGTTGCAAAACACATTTCTGCAAACAATTATATTTTTCAACTAATTTCTATTATATAACTAGAGTTTACATTACTACAGGAAAAAAATGTCACCTGAAGACATAAAAATGACTTTTAAGGATGAAGTAAATACAGTTGGGGCTTTAAGAGAAGCTTACAATTAATGATATACTCTTTTTTTTTTTTTTTGTGGGGCAATGGGGGTTAAGTGACTTGCCCAGGGTCACACAGCTAGTAAGTGTTAAGTGTCTGAGGCTGGATTTGAACTCAGGTTCTCCTGACTCCAGGGCTGGTGCTTTCTGCACTGTGCCACCTAGCTGCCCCATATGACATACTCTTATCTAAAAACACCTACTGTATTTATTCACGTAACCCCGTTTTCCTTTTCCAGCTCATTTTACAAATGAGGAAGCTGAGGCAATGGCAAACCATTGCAGTATCTTTGCCAAGAAAACCTCAAAACCCCTACTTTAATATTGTTCAGTTGATCATCCACTTAAAATGTTTATAATATTTTTCCATGGAACAACTATGCTATGTAACGTTTCATTTACTGTTCCATTTTCCTAGAATCAATTAATAACATTAGGTATAGGACCGTGATCAAAACTACCATGTAAGTAACACCAACTCAGCTCTCTGTGCACTACTACTAAATCAATGGCGTCATCAGAATGAAAAAAATATAAATCCTGCAGCTTAATACTATCCACCAGCTATTCGCCTTAACAGAATAAATTTTCAAGTTAAAACAAAGTTTATTTTATCAAGTTTAAAAAAACCCTATATAATACAGAAGTAAGTGTTAAAAGTATATGCTTTAAATCAGTTCTTCAGTCTTGGTTTGCTAAATATTTGACTATTTTCCCCTCTGATCTCCAAAAATTTTAAGTTACAGATATAATTTAAAAATATTTTCTTAGGATTTTCATTGTATAAGTAGAAAATAAGTAATGTCTAAAAACAAACAAAAACCCTAAATCTATAAGTCACTTACCTCTATTTCAGTTATCGCTGAATTTACATCAGAGAGCCAATTCTTTTTAAACTGCCTCACCCGTAACCTTGAACGATGGAAAAAGGTAACAAAAGTTACTAAATACCCTGGTCAGAGGCTGAATATTTTTTAAAAGTTCACGTTTCACCTTAAATAGACAAATTTCAGGATACTACAAATTTCCAACCTTTAAAAAACAACCAATTATTAAATCAGCAATTTCCAGACCCAATTGTTTTGAGAAATATTTTTCACAGTTATTAGGAAATTTCAAAATAAAATTCATCATAAAATACACAATAGCACTCATTAATATAGAATGGTCCAGAAAAATGTTGCAGAGGAAAAAATAAGAGGTTGTTAATCACTCAAGGTTTTCTGATGTACAACTGAATTCTCCCTTAACAATTAGCAAGGTTTTCAGTTATTGTGGGGGGCAGCTGTTAAGGACAATAGCAAATGACAAAGTTTTGGGAAATCTGTCTGACAAAGGGGTTCAAGATGCAGAACAAGATGTGGATTTTTGGACGTGGCCAATGGGGGAATTTGTTTTGCTTGACTGGGAATGTTACATGGGTTTCGTTTTCCTGTTTTTCTTTTCTCAACGGGGGAAAGGCAGGAGGGAGAGAGAAAAAATGTTTGTTAACTGCAAATATTTTAAAAAGGAAGCTCTGGATAAGTATGAGGCTCTCTTCTGTCCATCACTATCTGTCTCTAGGATTTGGTACCACCTCAATGGGATCTCGATTTGTGTATTCCAGGGAAAAACTCTTTTTACATCTGGCTGGCAACACTGCTTTGGGTCTAAGGGTGTATGGGGCAGTCACTCTTCTAGGCATAAAATGTGACACTGGCTCAAATGAGGTCGACTGTGTGAATGGCCTGGTGGTGACAATATTTGCATCACTAAGAACATCCCCTGACATAACTGGGCTATGTTCTAAAAGTTCATTTTTTTTTTTTTAAGTGAGGCAATTGGGGCCAAGTGACTTGCCCAGGGTCACACAGCTAGTAAGTGTTAAGTGTCTGAGGCCAGATTTGAACTCAGGTACTCCTGACTCCAGGGCTGGTGCTCTATCCACTGCACCACCTGGCTGTCTCGTAAAAGTTTGTTTTTTGAGTCAGTTGTTGAAAACTCAGAAAGAATTCTCCCTTAGAAATACAAATGTTGTTTCTAACAGGTTTTATTTTTCTTTCTTTCTTTAGTTATATGATAGAAATAAGTGGGAAAATATGATTAAGTTTGCAGAAATGTGTTTTGCAACCAATTTTCCAAGGGTATATCATCAATCTTGTATATTTGAAATGATGGGTGGAAATCAAGTTCAAGTAATGGGAAAATGTAATTTGAAAACAGTAAAATTTCAACTCCTCCTTCTCCATCACTCCATTACTCTATCATCATCGAGTTCAGTAGAAGTTGAACATTTAAATGAGTAACTAAATTATTGCTCATTCTTACTTCACACCTGAATTCATGAGGATTTATTATATTCAGAAGAGAGGTGTACCTTAATTTAGCACAGAGTTGTAATGCCTGAGGTTTTACTCAATTTGACATATGTAATCATTTTTTTCTATCATTTTTAACAGCACTGTAATTAGAGAAGGATGAAGATTTATGGAGTTTCTGGAGGTGATGTCTTTCCGGATTCATGTGGATTTAAAAGTGTAACCAAATAGACTAAAAGTTCTAAGCTGTGACGTGATAGGAAACAGAAGAAAAATGGGAGGGTGAGCATGTGTAAAATCCTACTGAGGATGAAGGAAGGTGGTGGAGGAAGAGCCTTGAGGATCAGAGAACTGCCTGAGCTGGCCACTAGCGAGGACAATGAACCCAGGACATGCACACTGAAGTCCGGAATGTCTTTACGGTAGGCAGACAAACTGGAGGCAGTATGTGAATGATATTTCTTAACTTACATATTTGCCATGGCCCAGGCCCCAAGTATGAGGTCAACTTGGATGAGAGAATAAATGACTTGTGACCAACTAACATATTTTGTGGGTGTCTGAACTTCAGAAATAAAGCCTGAAATAAAGACATTTTTGGTATTTTATTATGAACAACTTTCTCACCTGGATTTCATTTCTAGAACAGCATTGATTTCTTGTTTGGAAGCCTGTACTTGGTATAAGAGCTTAATAAGATAGTTAAAATGTTCAGAGTCAAGAATCATTCCAGCTTCTACAAGCTGTAAAGTAAGAAAAGAAAAAAAAATTTACAATATTTTCTACTACAAATATTTAGACAAAACAAAGTGTTCAGCCATTCCCTTCCTTCAGCTGTTAATTATTACAATCTAAGGGGATTTAAAAAATTGCCAAAAAGAAAGAAGATTTTGGGAAACTCTAAACTCCCCTTTCAACTTCTTATCTGAGAGACATCAAAAAGTCTTCCCTTAATGTTTTTTTTTTTTGGTTGATTTTTTTTTTCCAGTGAGGCAATTGGGGTTAAGTGACTTGCCCAGGGTCACACAGCTAGTAAGTGTTAAGTGTCTGAGGCCGGATTTGAACTCAGGTACTCCTGACTCCAGGGCCAGTGCTCTATCCACCGCGCCACTTAGCCTCCCCTTCCCTTAATGTTAACATTCCAAGAATCAGGTTTTAGCTAGGTGAGGTAAATATTAACAGAAAATAGGCTTCAACCAAATGTTGCAGGAAGATTGCTTTAAGTCCCAAATAATAAGATTCAGTAAAGGAAAATTTAAAAATCTTCCACAAAAAAATGAAAAAAGAAAAAAAAAAAGAATGAGGAAGGAACCTACAGGGATCAGAAAAGAATTAGCCAAAAAGTTATGGTATTTAATCAGAGAAGTGCTATTTGCAGGCAGGGGAAGTGGTTGCTGGTTTTAAAAATCTGCTTAGAAAATGTCCTAAGAGGGCAAGGCCATTTTGAAAACAATGTGATAATGACAAGTATTCTATGGGACTACGTATACACCCTACATGGTATAAGGGTATCTGTCTATCTATCCACACACCCTAGTATACACAGTATATTAAGTGGATGCATTCTATTACAAAAAGATAAACATTTTATATTGGGGAGTAAAGCCTCTCCTCCATTGCTCCAGGTTTTGCAGAAGTGGCCCCTCTTCTACCAAAGCCAACCTCCGCACCTCCCACTAGTGCTCTCAATCCCACCCACTCTCGGGCTTCTAGAAATTCAGCCCATATATATATGGTGAATTCATATGGAACACTAAAGTTTTTTTGCAAAGCACTTTGCACATAGTAGCTCATCTGAGCCTCCTAGTACACCTCTGGAAAGGCAGCCTAGTGCAGGGCTCAGCGGAGGGCCAGCCTTAAAGTTCACCTTCTGTCTCTACTGCACATTAACTGCCCAAATTTCGTATAAGTTGTCCCATCTCTCAGTGCCCCAGGCAACACTTTAAGATGATGGGTTTTAGACAAGTTGCTGTTTTGCATTACAGGAAGGAATTTCTCTATTATGGAGCTCTACACAGGGATTAAAAACCACAGGTACAAGTCAAAAATAAAAGACAAAAAGCAGATTTATGAAATAGATCCTAGAGTTAGTATCTTCACTTCTACAGGTGAGGAAACTGAAGCTCAGGAAGGATAATGACTTGCCCAAGGACACATAAATATAAGGTAGGATTTGAACCCATGTCTTCCTGAATCTAAGGCTCTCTCTATCCTTTGCTGCCTCTTTCTAATCTTCAATATTGCATTTTCCAGAGGCTTCTTCCCTGCTCCTTCCTGATATGCTCAGGCCTCTCCCATTTTTTAAAAAACAAACAAAAACCTTGATTTAACTCTTCTAATATCCATTCAAACCACCTCATTCTCTTCTCCCTATTACAAACTCCTGGCCACACACAGAGTTGTCTTCATGGTGTCACCTCCCATTCATTTTTTTTTTCTTTTTTGCAGGGCAATGAGGGTTAAATGACTTACCCAGGGTCACACAGCTAGTTAAGTGTCAAGTATCTGGGGCCAGATTTGAACTCAGGTACTCCTGAATCCAGGGCCAATGCTTTATCCACTGCACCACCTAGCTGCCCCCCCCATTCATTTTTAAAACCCTGTGTATCTTGCCTCCAAACCCAACACCTGATTGAAATTTCTCCAAGACTGCCAATCCTCTCAGATTGCTGGATGGAAGCCTTCTCTCTGGCCTCATCTTACTTGATATTTCTGTAGCATCTGACACCATTGGCCAACCTCTCCACCTCCATACTTTTTCCTCTTGGCTTCTGTAACATCCATGGTCTCTTCCTAGATGTGCCAATACTCCATTTTAATCTTTTTTGGGGGGCTGTCTAATTTTCCATCTCATGGCCTCTCAAAGTCAGGTCCTGAGTTCCTTTATCTTCTTTCTCTATTCCCTTCTTGGTGAACTCATCAGCTTTTAGGTTCACAGACTCAGAGCTGGAAAGGACTTCAGTGGTCAAGTAGTCCAACTCATTCTTGATCAAGAATTTTCTGTACAAAATACCCACCATGTGGCCATTCAGCTTATCTGAAGACTCCCAGTGATGGGAAGCTGATGACAGCCATAGGCAGAATATGCCTTTTTGGGAGGTTCCAGTTGTTAGGTTTTTCCTGAAATCCAACATAATCTGGTGTCTTTCTAACTTCTGGTTAGAATGTCAGGTCTAACTCTTGGTTCTATGGCCTCTGGAGCCAAACAGAATGAGTCTCATGCCTCTTCCACAGTACAGTCCTGTCTCATCTGGGTCTTTTCTTCTCTATGTTAAACATCTGATTCCTTCAACTGATCCTCATGTGGTATGGATGCTTTCAGCCTAACCAACGTCCTTCTTAAACTGTGCTGAATAGATCTGAACATAATGTTCTGTCACATTGCAGGGAAGTAGAGCACAACTCCGGATGCAATGCTTCTTTTAATGCAGACTTCCATTCCGGGTCCTCCCTTCCTTCTCCATGTTTCACTCTAGAGCTACTCACTGTGCTCTCTGGAATGCCTACTCTTTAGGCAAAACCCCCTTATGCTCATCTTAATCTCCACCCCACCCCTTTCTGGCCTCCTCTTATCTTCTGGTATTCACCAAGACCTGGCTCCCGCCAGACATACAGCCTCACTGGTCCCCACATGAAGCATTTTCGCTTCTGCCACTACCCCAGAATGCTCCTTGTTCCCCACTGCCATCTGCGGACTCTTCCCTCCACCCCTTTCAACTCTCCTTCTTTGGCGTTCATTCTTTTTATCTTGATCACATAATCAAGATCCTTATAGCTGGTATCTACTAACCCTTCGGGACACTCACTGAAAAAACTGAGGACGTTCCCCAACGTACCCCAAAAGTTTTCCCTTCTCCCTCCCTCATCTCACATCACTCAGATGTCTTCTCCCACTCTCTCTTCCTACAGCCCTGGTAAGGACAAGGGCCACACCCTCATAGAAGATAAGGCAAGCCCTTTTACATGGATTCTAGCATCTATTTTGTCCTATCTGCTCCAGGAGATTGCCTCCTATCATCCCCATTCTTCTAATAATCTTTGAGATACTGTATCAAATACTTTGCTGCAGTCTAGAGTTTGATCTGCTGATGTTTAATAACCCCCTTAAAAAAAGAAATAACATTAACCTAGCAGGATCTCTTCTTTATTAAGATGTGCTGGGGGCAGCTAGATGGTGCAGTGGTTAAAGCACCAGCCCTGGATTCAGGAGGACCTGAGTTCAAATCTGGCCTCAGACACTTGACACTTACTAGCTGTGTGACCCTGGGCAAGTAACTTAACCCCAATTGCCTACAAAAAAAAAATAAGATGTGCTACCTTTTTGTAATCACCACTTCTTTTTCTAGCTCTAACCTTTTCCTTAATGATCACGTCTAGGATTTTCCCAGGAATTAAAGTCAAGCTCACTGACTTTGATTTCCACTCAGTTCTTTTCCTTTTTTTAAAAATCAGCATTATTTCCTTCTCTACTTCTGTGGCAATTCTCCTATTTTCCATCATCTTTTCTTCCTCACAATCTTTCAAAAATCATTGATGGGCCCTGGGTCCAAGCAAAAGCCAGCTGTGGGTTTCCCTTCAAAAGAGGAAATAGTTCATCTAGTTGGGGTGACCTAAATTCAACAAAGGCAACTAGATGCTCTCTTACAATTTTCTTACACACCTTGAATCTCAACTCCCTATAAGCTATCTATCCATCTACATACATGTACACACTATGTCTATAAACACCACCACCCAAACACAACTCTTATTTCTAGTCTTTATCATTCCTTCAACTCTAAGCCTGAATACCAATTGCCCATAGACTGCATTTCTCTGGACCCTAAGCCCTCTCTATCTTCTATTTTCCCTCTGATCCCACCATATTTTTGTTGATGGACACACTGTCCAGGTATTCAGAGCCACAGCTCTGAAAATTCTTATGTTTTTTCCTGCTGTTCCCAGCAGCTCTTCTGCTCAGATCACTGTCACATCCTTTCAATTTTATCCCAGAGAATGTTCTGTATCTTGTCCCTTCTCTCCCCACAGTCTTTCCTTTGTAGCACCAATATCCTTTGCCTTTTACCTGGTCTACTGAAGATGCCTTCTGTTAAGGGTTAAAATTCTAGCTAAACTGTCTAAAATATCTAATGAGTGGTCGCCAATAAATTATAAGCTTTAGCAAGAGTTAGACTTTTAAGCATTTAAGGAGAATAAGAATTTGGTAAAGAGAGAGAGAAAGGCCTAGATTCCTATCTATTAAAGGGAGAGCACATTTCTAGCTCCACTCTCCACCAGAGTCCAAAGGAAAGAGCCCCAGAGTCAGCGCCAGTCTCTTCCTTCCTCCTCCCACTAGTCCGCGTCACTTCCTCCCGCCAAAGAAAAGACTCCTGGTCTTGCCCTCAAAGACCTTCGCTTCATGGGCAGAACTCTTCTACAGTAAATATCCAGCAGGTGGCGTCATTCCAATCGTTACAGTCGCCCCTGTTGTTCCTCAAGAAACAAAATGTTTCCTTGACGGAACACTCCATATTGGTTTTCCTGCCAGCTGACTCAGCCATCCAGCCCTTCTCTACACAAATGTCCAATGAACAAACCTAAAATGTAGCCCTGACTATGTCACTCTCCTATTCAAGTTTTCAGCGGCTGGCCTACTGCTTCCAGGGCAGAATACAAACTCTTCAACCTACCAATGAAAGTCCTCCACGACCTGGTCCTCAACTACCTTTCCAGACTCATTCCCTATTGCTTGCTTATAGGTGCCCTATATTCCAGCCAATCTGACCGTGACATTCTAGCCTCTTGTTCCTGCTGCTTGGAACAGGGCATGCGGGGGCCTGGAACCCTCTTTCTCACCGGCTTCTCTCAGAATGCCTCAGGTTTCACGCCCTATAGAAAGTCCTTCCCTGATCCTCCTAGTTGTTAGGACTCTGCTCAGTCCCGTTCACTGGCCTAGAATTAGGCAGCTAGGTGGCGGCAGTGGATAGAGCACTGGTTTAAATCTGTCCTCACACACTTACTAGTTCCATAATTCTGAGCAAGGCATGTAACATGTTTGCCTCAGATGCCTCAACTACAAAATGGGGATAATAACGGTACCTACCTCAAAGGCTCTTATGAGGATCAAATGAGATAGTATTTGGAAAGTGCTTAGCCCACAGTAGGTGCTTAATAAATGCACCTTTTCCTCCTTTCTCACCCCAACCTGTCTTGGATTTACTTATCCATATACATGTTGTATCTTCCCAGGAGGAGGTAAGCTTGATAAAGACAGGGACTACTTCATGTTTTTCTTTTTATCACCAGTATCAGTAGTTGCTTAATCAATGTTTTAAATCAAAAAAAAAAGAAAAAAGTATAAGAGGACAATCCTACCTTGCAAAATATATCAATTAGAGTTGGTACAGCATTCCTTAAGTTCATAGATGCCACATGCTCAAATACTTTTATTAATACTTTTAGAGCAGGCTGGATAAAACAAAAAAAAGATGCACACTCATTTTCACAATTTCTTCTCTTTCAGGATACTTTTGCTTTCTCAAATTAATTCAGGCTGAAAATGCACTTGTTCTCTAGGAGGTATTTAATAAACATAAACATCAAGCCACTAAATTATACAAACAAATGCATAATGAAACAACATTCACTTAGTGAAAAAAACTTTCAAAAGTATTTCTAGGTTACTTACCAACATTTTGACCATTATGCTGATGTTCACTACCTGAAACACTTCTTTCAATAAACAGTGTTTGAGTAAAGAAATCAGAAGGTCATTTAGCACTTGTGATTCAAAATGTACCCCAGGAGGAAACTTTCGGTAGTACTCCATAAACAGGGTTACTGAAAATATAAGATTTTAGATGATGATTTTAAAATATTGTCATTTGGAAATTAAACACAATTCCACAAGCTTAATTAAAAAAAAAGGATTGGAGGTTCTATAGTTGGGAAAGACCTTAGTATAATAAGAGACCTTGTATAATAAGGAAACTGAGGCCCCCCCCCCAAACTGACTTGGCCCACAAATATATAATAAGTCTATATTCTTTGTATTACTCTAGAGATGCTCCCTCCAAGAATGGAGGGAGACAAATCCCAAATAATTTTGATTACCAAGTAATAATAATAATAATGACAGAATACATTACAGTATTTACAGGGCAAAGCGTTTTAATATATCATTTAATTTGAATCTTCCCACCACTGTTGGTACATATTATAAGTATAATTTCCAGACAAGGAAACCAAGGCTCAGAGTAGTTAAATGGCAGAGCTAGCAAGTATTACAGAAAGAATAAAAATTCAGGGATTCTTGATTCTCAGGCACAACCCTCTACAATCTGGGTCATAAAAAATGAACGATTACGAAAAGCATAAAGGCCTGGAAGTATTAACAAATATAGCACAACCCCAAACTTTTTTGTGTGGGGGGCAATGAGGGTTAACTGACTTGCCCAGGGTCACACAGCTAGTAAGTCTAAGTGTCTGAGGCCAGATTTGAACTAAGGTCCTCCTGAATCCAGGGCCGATGCCTTTTTCACTGCACCACCTAGCTGCCCCCACTTTTTAAAAGCAATCTTAGAGAAGAGAGGAAGGCCAGAGCTGGGAGAAGCATGGACAAATGACAGATGGGCTGCTCCTGCTTAGATCTCATTTGGTTTGCACTGGGAAGGAGAGACTCCAAAGCTTTAGTCAGGGCCTGAAGAGAAGCAGTAAGACTAGAGGACAGTGTGCCGGCAGGGCAGTCAAAGATGACCTGAGTCCAGGTCCTGCTTCTGACACACATGTCATGCCATTTAATCTCTAAAGGCTGCAGGTAACTCTTTTTTTTTAAATTAATAAAGTATTTTATTTTTTTCCCTGTTACATGTAAAGATAGTTCCCAACTCCTGTCCATACAAGCTTTCTAATTTCAGATCCCTCTTCCTCCCTCCCCCCTCCCCTAGACAGCAGGCAATCTGATATAGGTTATTTATATATATACACATACACATACATAATAACATTAAACATATTTCTGCATTAGTTATGTTGTAAGAGAAAAATCAGAGCAATGATGAAAAACCTCAAAATAGAAAAACATCAGCACCAAAAACAAAAGAAATAGTATGGTTCATTCAACAGTTCTTTTTTTTTTTTTCCCCTGGATTTGGAGATCCTCTTCTATCATGAGTTCCCTGGAACTCTTCTGTACCATTGCATTGGTGAGAAGAATCTAGTCCATCACAGTAGATCAACACTCAATGTTGATGATACTGTGTACAATGTTCATTTGGTTCTGCTCATCTCACTCATCATCAGCCCACGCAAGACCCTCCAGGTTTCACTGAACTCCTCCTGTTCATCATTTCTTACAGCACAATAGTATTCCATTGTATTCATATACCACAACTTGTCCAGCCATTCCCCAATTGATGGGCACCCCCTCAACTTCCAATTCCTCGCCACCACATAAAGAGCAGCTATAAATATTTTTGTACATGTGGGTCCCTTTCCCCTTTCCATGATCTCTTTGGGAAAAAGACCCAAAAGTGGTATTGCTGGGGCAAAGGGTATGCACAGCTTTATCGCCCTTTGGGCATAATTCCAAATTGCTCTCCAGAATGGTTGGATCAGTTCACAGCTCCACCAACAATGCATTAGTGTTCCAATTTTTCCACAGCTTCACCAACATTTATTATTTTCCTTTTTTGTCATTTTAGCCAATCTGATAGGTGTCAGGTGGTACCTCAGAGTTGTTTTAATCTGCATCTCTCTAATCATTAGAGATTTAGAGCATTTTTTCATATGGGAATAGATAGCTTTGGTTTCTTCATCAGAAAACTGCCCCTTCATATCCTTTGACCATTTCTCAATTGGGGAATGACTTGGATTCTTATAAATTTGATTTAGTTCCCTATATATTTTAGAAATGAGGCCTTTATCAGAAGTACTGGCCATAAAAATTATTTCCCAGCTTTCTGCCTCCCTTCTAATTTTGGATACATTGCTTCTGTTTGTACAAAAATTTTTTAATTTAATGTAATCAAAATCATCCATTTTGCATTTTATAATATTCTCTATCTCTTGTTTGGTCATAAACTGTTTTCCTTTCCAAAGATCTGATAGGTATAATATTCCTTTCTCTCCTAATTTACCTATAGTATCACCTCTTACGTCTAAATCATGTATCCATTTTGACCTTATTTTAGTATAAGGTGTAAGATGTTGGTCTATGCCTAATTTCTGTCTTACTATCTTCCAGTTTTCCCAGCAGCTTTTGTCAAATACTGAGTTCCTATCCCAGAAGCTGGAGTCTTTGGGTTTATCAAACACTATATTACTAGTGTCATTTACTACTGCATTTCCTGTGCCTAGCCTATTCCATTGATCCTCCACTCTCTTTCTTAGCCAGTACCAAATAGTTTTGATGACTGCTGCTTTATAGTAAAGCTCCAGGTTTGGTACTGCTAACCCACCTTCCTGTGAATTTTTTTCATTATTTCCCTGGATATTCTTGATTTTTTGTTTTTCCAGATGAATTTTGTTATTATTTTTTCTAGTTCTATAAAATAATTTTTAGGTAGTCTGATTGGTATGGCACTGAATAAGTAAATTAATTTAGGTAGTATTGTCATTTTTACTATATTATCTCTGTATCCATGAACAATTGATATCTTTCCAATTATTTAGATCTGATTTGATTTGTGTGAAGAGTGTTTGGTAGTTGTGTTCATAGAGTTCCTGGGTTTGTCTTGGCAAGTAGACTCCCAAGTATTTTATATTATCTACCGTTACTTTAAATGGAATTTCTTTTTCTATCTCTTGCTGCTGGACTTTGTTGGTCATGTATAGAAATGCTGATGATTTATGTGGATTTATTTTATATCCTGCTACTTTGCTAAAATTGTTAATTGTTTCAAGTAATTTTTGAGTTGATTCTCTAGGATTCTTTAAGTATACCATCATATCATCTGCAAAGAGCGATAGTTTTGTTTCCTCCTTGCTTATTCTAATTCCTTTAATTCCTTTTACTTCTCTGATTGCTAAAGCTAACATTCCTAGTACAATATTAGATAATAGGGGTGATAATGGACATCCCTGTTTCACCCCTGATCTCATTGGGAAGGCTTCTAATTTATCACCATTGCATATAATTCTTGCTGATGGTTTTAGGTAGATACTATTTATTATTTTAAGGAAAGCTCCACCTATTCCTAAACTCTCTAGTGTTTTTTATTAGGAATGGGTGCTGTATTTTGTCAAAAGCTTTCTCTGCTCCTATTGAGATAATCATATGATTTTGGTTAGTTTTCTTATTGATATGGTTGATTATGTTAATAGTTTTCCTAATGTTGAACCAGCCCTGCATTCCTGGTATAAATCCCACCTGGTCATAGTGTATTATCCTGGGGATCACTTGCTGTAATCTCCTTGCTAATATCTTATTTAAGATTTTAGCATCAATATTCATTAGGGAAATTGGTCTATAATTTTCTTTCTCTGTTTTTGCTTTGCCTGGTTTTGGTATCACTACCATATTTGTGTCATAAAACGAATTTGGTAGAACTCCACCTATTTTTCCAAATAATTTGTATAATATTGGAATTAATTGTTCTTTAAATGTTTGGTAAAATTCACCCGTAAACCCATCTGGCCCTGGGGATTTTTTTCTTAGGGAGTTCATTAATGGCTTGTTCAATTTCTTTTTCTAATATGGGTTTATTTAAGGATTTTATTTCCTCTTCAGTTAACCTGGGCAGTTTGTATTTTTGTAACTATTCATCCATTTCATTTAGATTGTCAAATTTATTGGCATACAGTTGGGCAAAGTAATTCCTAATTACTGATTTAATTTCTACTTCATTGGTGGTAACATCACCCTTTTCATTTTTGATACTGGTAATTTGGTTTTCTTTTTTTAAATCAAATTAACCAATATTTTATCTATTTTATTGTTTTTTTCATAAAACCAGCTCTTAGTTTTATTGATTAATTCTATAGTTTTTTTGCTTTCAATATTATTAATTTCTCTTTTAATTTTCAGGATCTCTAGTTTAGTATCTAATTGGGGATTTCTAATTTGTTCTTTTTCTAGCTTTTTAATTAATTCATTAATCTCCTCTCTTTTTTATTCATGTAAGCATTTAGAGCTATAAATAATAATTTTCTCCTAAGCACTGCTTTGGCTGCATCCCATAGATTTTGGTATGTTGTCTCATTATTGTCATTCTCTTGGATATAGTCATTGATTGTTTCTATGATTTGTTGTTTGGCCCATTAATTCTTTAGAATGATAGTATTTAGTTTCCAATTGATTTTCATTCTACTTTTCCCTGGCTCTTTCTTACATGTAATTTTTATTGCATCATGATCTGAGAAGGATGCATTTACTATTTCTGCCTTTCTACATTTGACTATGATGTTTCTGTGCCCTAATACATGGTCAATTTTTGAAAATGTGCTATGTACTGCTGAGAAAAAGGTATATTCCTTTCTATCCCCATTCAATTTTCTTCAGACATCTATCATGTCTAACTTTTCTAGTAATCTATTCACCTCTTTCTTATTTATTTTTTGGCTAGATTTATCTAATTCTGAGAGGGGGAGATTCAGATCCCCCACTAGTATAGTATTACTGTTCTCCTTTAAGAACTTGGATGCTATACCACTTGGTGCATACATATTTAATATTGATATTACTTCATTATCTATAGTACCTTTTAGCAAGATGTAATTTCCTTATCTCTTTTAATGAAATCTATTTTTGCCTCTGCTTTGTCTGAGATAAGGATTGCTACCCCTGCTTTTTTTACTTTAGCTGAAGCATAATATATTCTGCTCCAGCCTTTTACCTTTACTCTGTGTGTATCTCTCTGCTTCAAATGTGTTTCTTATAAACAGCATATTGTAGGATTCTGGTTTTTAATCCAGTCTGCAATTCGCTTCCGTTTTATAGCAGAGTTCATCCCATTCACATTCACAGTTATTATTACTGACTGTCTATTCCCCTCCATTCTATTTACCCCCTTTGTACTTTTCCCCCCTTCTTTCACCCTATTCCTTCTCACCGATGTTTTACTTCTTACCCTTGCCTCCCCCAATCTGCCCTCCCTTTTTATCACCCCCTCTCTTTTCTTTACCCTTTTCTCCTTTGCTTTTGTCCTCCCTTCCCCTTCCCCTTTTGCTTCCCTAAAGAATGGGCTAAGTTTCTTTATCCCAATGAACGTATATGTTATTCCCTCTTTGAATCAAATCTAATGAGAGTAGGGTTGAAACAATGTTCACCCCTCCTTTCTTTCCCTCTATTGTAATATTTTTTTTTCACCTCTTCATATGATATAATTCATCCCATTCCACCTCCCCTTTCCTCTCCTCCCCATAGATTCCCTTTTTAACCCCTTAATTTTTTTATCATCACATCAAAGACAATTTATATTTATACCCTCTGTGTAAAGTCCTTCTCTCTGCCCAAATACATTTACAATTCTTAAGAGTTATGAGTATTATCTTCCCATGTAGGGATATAAACAGTTTAACCTAATTGAGTAACCTTTTTTTTTCCCCCTCTGTTTACCTTTTTAAACGTCTCTTGAGTCTTGTATGTTAAGATTGAATTTTCTATTCAGTTCTGGTCTTTTCAGCAGGAAAGATTGAAAGTCCCCAATGTCATTAAATGTCCATCTTTTCTCCTGAAAGAGAATGCACATTTTTGCTGGGTAATAGATTCTTGGCTGCAATCCAAGCTCCTTTGCCTCCCAGAATATCATATTCTGGGCCTTGAGGTCCTTTAATATTGAAGCTGCCAGGTCCTGAGCAATCCTGACTGTGGCTCCATGATATTTAAATTGCTTCTTTCTGGCTGCTTGGAGTATTTTCTCCTTCACCTGATAATTCTGGAATTTGGCTACAATATTCCTTGGAGTTTTCCTTTTGGGGTCTCTTTCAGGAGGTGATCGGTGGATTCTTTCAATGATGATTTTATCCTCTGATTCTATGATATCGAGGCAGTTCTCCTTAATAATTTCCTGGAGTATGGTATCTAGATTCTTTTTCTGGTCATGGCTTTCAGGCAGTCCAATGATTCTCAAATTCTCTCTCCTCGATCTGTTTTCCAGATCAGTTGTCTTTCCAATGAGGTATTTCACATTTTCTTCTATTTTTTCATTCTTTTGATTCTGCTTGACTGATTTCTGGTGTCTCATGGATTCCTTATCTTCCAACTGTCCAATTTTAATTTTTAAGGCATTGTTTTCTTCAGTGAGATTATGCACCTTTTTTTTTTTCCATTTGGCCAAATGAATTTTTTTTTTAAAGTGAGGCAATTGGGGTTAAGTGACTTGCCCAGGGTCACACAGCTAGTAAGTGTTAAGAGTCGGAGGCCAGATTTGAACTCAGGTACTCCTGACTCCAGGGCTGGTGCTTTATCCACTGCGCCACCTAGCCGCCCCCAAATGAATTTTTTAAGGCATTGTTTTCTTCAGTGAAATTATGCACTAAGTCTAAATATTGAAAGAGTATATACTAAGACAGAAGACTACATCTTAATACACATGGAAAATAATTTCAATAAGGGTTGAAACAAAATTTAAAAATGTTTTTTGGTCAACTATTCTCTCTAAATGTCTCCAAGCCTTTCAGCTAAACAAAATTTCACCCAATTATTCCACAAATCTCCAGCGCCACAATACCCTACCTGGGATCTGTGACTGATCTCTTCCATTCGTCACTCCAGCTCCACAAAGCTGTCAAAATGAGGATCCTTAAGCACAGTCCTGACTAGGTCACTCCCCTGCTCACATCTGAGTGACTCCCTATTATCACCTTCAGGACCACATAAAATGGTTCGCTTTGGCACTGAAAACCCTTCCCAACCTAGTTCCAATCTCACTTCTGCGTCTCATTATGCTTATCAATGGATGTTAATGAAATTTCTAGTTAAACGCTATTCCCCTTCCTGAATTCTACAGTTCAGTCAGACTCCCCCTGCCGCTCATCACACACACTCCACTGTTCCCTTTTGTTCACTGAATTCCTCCTGCTTGGAATGTACTCCCACCACCGGTACCTTAGAAGCCCTCGTTTCATTAAAAAAGTCTGTCTGGCTGGCACCTCCTGCGTCAGGCCTTCACTAAGCCTCCAAGCTGTTGGTGCAGACCCCTACCCTGCCCCCCAACTGCCTTATTGTGTCTATACTTATACGTGTATATGTTGTCTCCTCTGGTAAAACGTAAGCTCCTTGAGGGCAGGGACTATTTCATTTTTTGCCTTTGTACCCCCATCACCCAGCACAGTGCCTGGTACACAGTAGGCACTTACTGAATGCAAACATCTTGCAATGTCACTAGTGAAGAGACAGAATGTAAACTACTTGAGAGCAGGGGCAGCATTTGTATTACCAGTGTTTGGCACATAGTAGATGCTTAATGGGTATTTTCATTCATTCATCAATCATCTGAAAAGGAGAAAATATCACAGAAAATACTGCTGCAAGAAAGACAATGTGAGAAGATATCAGTAACCACTGACTCAAAGCCTACTGTCTCCTTACTATAAAATCCTTTTGAGAATGCTCTATGTATATACCAAGAAAACTTTTGCCTACCTACACCCTTCTATTTTCATTGATTGTAGATCATTTTATGATGTTTTTATAGCTTATCTTTGCACATAGAATGTAAAAACCCCCTCTCAAACCCACATACATACGAGGCAGCCACCAAGGACATGGCTGGATCTTCTTTGGAGAATCATAGGAGACCACAGACAAGAACTCTACTGAAGGTATGGGCTGTTGTGGAAGGGATAGCTACATCAGTGAGATCATACAGTCAAGAGTTTTGAAACATAAAAAAGGAAGGCAAATGCTCAAAGAAATAGATTCAAAGACGGAGAAAAATCTTCCTTGATAATTAATGTGGAAAAAACTAGGAGATGTTTTCAATCATGTTATTTCTTTATACTTTTTTTAAAAAAGTATTTTATTATTTTCCAGTTATATATAAGGATAGTTTAAAACGTTTGTTTTCACAGGATTTTTAGTTCCAAATTTTTTCCTCCTACCTTCCCTTCCCTCCCTCCTCCCCAAGACAGAAAGCAGTCTGATATAGGTTGTATATGTACAATCGCATTAAACATATTTCTACATTAGCATGTTATTCCTTTAATGACTCAGGTAAAGGAAACAATTCCTGGGTAATGAATGGTTCATCACCCTCCTATGTCAAGGTAGGCCTTCATCCAAATTTTTGGTAAATATTAGGCTTTATAAAATATGAGGATTAGAAAAATAAACATCATTCATCTATATAATTAGCCATCAGAATATTTGAACCTCACCGCCTTGCTACTTACTTTAAAATTTAATTTATAGAGTACATAGTAGCAGAGGTTCAAAATGACTGCCAAAGAAACGGTGCTTTATAAAACAAAGAATGTTACTTCCTTTGGGAGGTCCACTTTTTTCCTTCCTTATAGTCTTCTTCTTTTTTTTTTTTTAGTGAGGCAATTGGGGTTAAGTGACTTGCCTAGGGTCACACAGCTAGTAAGTGTTAGAGGTCGGATTTGAACTCAGGTACTCCTGACTCCAGGGCCGGTGCTCTATCCACTGCGCCACCTAGCTGCCCCTTTCCTTATAGTAGCTTATTTTTACACAAGAACATTAACACCAAGAGTCTCCACATATTCTTCTCTGGTTGGTTTGAAAAATACAAGTCTCTGCTTGTCTGAAGTGACTACCATTCATTGCTTTACTCTCTGCCTTGTACTTTGAATAGCATGCTATGGACACCAAATGACTCAATTAATTGGTTCTCAAATAAACAGTGATAAATTTTGATATTTATTGTTTACATTGCCAAAAATTCTCCCGGCATCTCCCCTCCCTGAGGGCTATTCCGTATAAGAAATAATTTCCTTAAAGACAAAAAGAGAAGAGGAAAAAAACCCAGCAAAACTGATCAATACATTTAGAAAACTCTGACAATACATGCAATGTTCCTCACTCATTGTGGAGCCTGCACCTCTGCAAAGATGGGGGGTGGAAGGCATCTTTTCCTAATTCTCTGAGGCCATGCTCATTCTTTAATTTTCCAACATTCCCTTTTGTTTTATGGGTTTTCTTTCCATTTACATTATTGTAGTCTCTATGTATGTTGTTTTCTTGGCTCCGATTTCCTTCTGTATCATTTCATGTGGACCTTTCCAAGTTTCTCATCATATCTGTTATTTCTTACAGTACGGTAACACTCCTTCACATTCACATATTCTAATTCACTTAGTCATTCCTCCATTGATGGGTGTCTATTTTGTATCCAGTTCTTTACTACCACAAAAAGGGATGCTATGAACATTTTGGTGTCTATAGGGGTTTTCTTGTCAGTTTACCTTCCTGAGGAATATGCCCAGTAGTGGAATCTGTGTCAAAGGATATGGCATTTGAGTTAATTTAGTCATATGATTCAAAATTACTTTCCACAATTGCTACACACATTCACAGTTCCAACAAAAATGCACTGAGTGTGCTGATCTTCCCACACTGCCAAAGAAGACTATTCATATATTTTGTCAACTTTGCCAATTTGCGGATGTTAGATGGAATCAGGGTTGTTTTGATGTGTGCTTCTCATTAGTGATTTGGTTACCAACGGTCGGCAGTTCTTGAAAACTCTTTGTTCAGCTCCTTTGGTCACGCAGTGTCTTTTTTTCTATCCAGTTATTTTGAGTGGTCAAATTAAGTAAGTTTCATTTATCTTTAATGGGAGAATTTCCTTAGAATATTAGCATATATAAAAATATCACAGAAAAGAGAACATGCTATCGACTTCTTGTAAACATTACCAAATTTACTAGGTATGTATTAAGAAGAATGTGTGATTATTTAATATCAGAGATGGCTACTTGCTCCTCCGTTCAGAACAACTGATGGAGGGCAGAAGGCAAGCTTCTGGCATCCACTTTCCTCTTATGTTTGTGCTAATATGATAATGCCTACATGTGAAAAATTTGTACAAAACATTAAAATCCTTTACCAGAGAATAACACAAGTATATCCAATGGAAGTGTCTTCTTTTTGATACTTGGTGGGTTTTTTTGTACATAATTAGCTATTCAACTTTGTGGCTATGTACTTGTGGCCAGTGATGTCAGGAGGCAGTAATAAAGAATGACTTGATTTGTATTACTTGGTGGTGTTCAGACAGCTTAAGAATATATTAAACTGTTTTGTATTAATTAAGACTCCTTGATACAAATGGTATTGGTCATTAATTCTATATAGTATGTAGGAGAAAGCATGATTTCTTAATATTAGAACAGTGGCATGTGAACCACAAATTCCAGGGAGTTTTAAAGTGCCCAGTCACAAATTGCTACTCTTGTTTCTAACTGCCAATAAGCCAGGCATTTAAGATTTCCGAATACTGGTGTTGTTAAGTTCTGGGGTCTCCCGACCTCACACAATAGGACTTAAATTCTTCATGAACGCTGTACTTTCAACTCTCCCCAAGTGCTGTTGGCGTTTCTCCAGCCTCTGGCTTCTCTGGGCTGTGCCCAGTGTTTTGGTGGAGGGATGGGGACTGTGGGGATAGTCATCTCTTGGGGGACATTTAAATTCCCTTGTATTCTTACTGTTCAAAGACCACAATATTTGACCAAATGGTAAATTTCAGAAAAGAATACTACTGAAAAGTAACAAAGATGCCTTTTTTTCCAATTTCTCACCCAGTAATTCCTGATTGCCATTTGAGAAATAAAAATCCATGTGAAAATTGGGGGAATAACTTTTGAACTACAAGTCCTAACACCAGGGAACTCTGCACTCTGTATATCGTACATGGCTTTGAGAAGTCTATTTTGTCTCACCTGTGCTCCATCGTCATAAAATAAGAACCCCATTTGCCAAATTCTCCAGGACAAAAGAGATAAGAGTGAATTTTCATAAGATATTGGGAGACGTAATGTAATTTGTGCATGTTTATATAAAAGAATCAACATGTAACTCTAGTAGCATCGGACATAAATATTTTATATGTAAACAAATAGAATTATTTAGCAAAATCTCTTTCCATAATTTGAGTGGGTATGGAAAATTTCTAAATAATGAAAAAAAAGGTGCTTAATAATGACTTATGATATTAGGTGATTGCAGATAAATTTTAAAAATAAAATATCAAATTTAATACTGCCTTGGATGAGTAGAATCTTTTCTAGTAATTCATGTCATTTTTATGCTTGGGACATAATATTTATTATCTAACACATGCAACTGAACTTTACATTTGAAATAAACATTACTGAATTACATTTCAGCAGTTTGTCTCATACCTGCACGTTGAAGCAAACACACCTCACCGATATTTATGTATTTCTTAAGTATTTCCATGCAAACCTGCAGAAACCATGAAAAATTGTTATGACTCATTCCTGAATAGACTATAAAATAAAATGTACATAAATGGTACTTCTATGTTCTTGGCTCCCCCATATTTTGCCTAAGTTTAAATTATATGGGATGAAAAAGATGGTCTTAATTCATACTGACATAGGGAAGAAAAAAGCCAATTTTAAAGACACATCAGGAATCATTAAAAAGTATATAGTTATGAATCAAAAAACCACAACTCTACTGATGACTTCAGAATATCAGGACATCATTTATGTATTGTAATTAAGTAATTTAGGTATGTGCCTAAAACACTGAAATATTTAAATTTATAGAAAGTGAAAACTGAGTTTATGTTAAAAGCTTTTAGGTAACAAGGCCAAAAGAGAGTTAAGGTTAGGGTTAAACTGAACTTTCCTAAGAACTAATGCCATATAATGGTGTTTCTGACTTTTCCAAAGGGAGACTGCTTGCTTGTGAAATCTTCTATTGAAATGAAAACTACAATTCTCTTTAGCTTTTAATTCCTGAAACCAATGTGCCTTTTCTCAGTTTCAATTTACAACCAGCATTATTATAGATTGTATTGCCTGGCAGCATTTCTCGATATTCATTATAAATTTAACTGAATACCCTGAGTAGATTAGAACCACATTACACCACTGGTGGCCACAGGCAAATACTTTACAGGCTTTTGGTGTTTTACAGCAAGCCAATGTATTTTCATGAGAAAAGTGTTAGTCTCTTAACAGTTTTATAAATTGGGGATATGTCAACAAGACTAAGGCCAACTCACAGAATGAGAGCTGGAGGGGATCTCAAAAGGCTTTTTAGTGGAACACACACTTGAACAAGAATCCTTCCTACAACTTGTCCACTGCTATCACCATCTCAGTCTGTCAAGAAAACTCATTCTCTCCCCCCCACCCCCGCAACTCCCCCTACTTTCTAACATCTCTATTTCTATAGAAATTCTTCCGGTCATCCAGTTCCATAATCCTGCAATTATCCTTATCCCCTATTTCCAGCCAGCTACCAAGTCTTAGTGTGACAGATGTTATGGAGCTAAATTCAATGTTTTCCTTTCCTTCCTCTGTTCATTTCCTGTATTGGGGGGTGGGTTTGCATAGTTCGCCCCTCCTCCACACGCCTAGAAAGCACTCACTTCCACCTCTTCTTGTCCTTCATTTTCTTCCAAATTTAGTTCAGCTTTCACCCCTAAATGAAGCCTTTCTTGATCTCAGCTCCTAGTTCTTCCTCCTTGAAATGACCTTGTACTGACCTCATGTATTCTTAGATGTTTATGTCTCCCCAGGTAGAACATAAGCTCCTTGAGGACAGGAGCTATTTCGTCTTTGTATCTGAGGACCCAGCACAGTGCTTAGCACAAAGGAGATGCTCAATAAATGTCTGATGATGCATTTACAAGTGATCAGAGGATCTGACTTTTCTTTAAACATCTTCAAAGAGGATTAATCCACTACCTCCTGAGAAGGCAGCCTGCATTTGCCTAGCTCTAATCGTTAGATTTTTTTTCCTAATTGTTTATTTGCTTTTTTGCAACTCCCACTTACTGCTGTCAGTTCTGGGGCCAAGCAAAATAAGCCCTAAAAAAGCATTTATTAGGTGCCTCCTATGTGT
This sequence comes from Dromiciops gliroides, assembly GCF_019393635.1. Lineage (NCBI taxonomy): Eukaryota > Metazoa > Chordata > Mammalia > Microbiotheria > Microbiotheriidae > Dromiciops > Dromiciops gliroides. The sequence continues at coordinate 21,792,961 of NC_057865.1, read as the reverse complement.
CAGGGCCTGTGGTAGACCTGGGTAGAAAAAGACCCCCCCCAAAAGCAAGTAATTTTTGCTCCTCAAAATCTTCTATTATAGGGAAGAGACAACCTGTTTCCATAACAAATACAAATAAATACAATCAAAGAATACCAACTACGTGCCAGGCCCTGGGAGTGCAAATAGTGAGGCAGTCCCTACAATTAAGCAAAGCCAACCAACACAGTGACCCATCTGGATACAGGGGGTGCCACTTGCTACAGGCCTAATTCACCATTCAGCAAATCCCCAAGGTAAAGAGAAGATGGAAGCATGTTTTATCATCGCTGCATTTTAACCAAGTTCACTGCCTGCTACTTCTTTTTTTTCATTAATAAAGTATTTTATTTTTTTCCCGTTACATGTAAAGATAGTTCTCAACTTTTGTTTATACAGGCTTTCCAATTTCAGATTTTTCTCCCTCTCTCCCCTCCCCCCCTAGACAGCAGGTAATCTGATATAGGTTATTTATATATATATATATATGTATATATGTATATATATGTATATATATATGTACACACACATAATAACATTAATCCTATTTCTGCATTAGTCATGTTATAAGAGAAAAATCAGAGCAATGATGAAAAACCTCAAACTAGAAAAAACAACAGCACCAAAAACAAAAGAAATAGTATGATTCATTCAGCATCTATACTCCATAGTTTTTCTTTTTTTTTTTTTCTTGGATTTGGAGATCCTCTTCTATCATGAGTTCCCTGGAACTCTTCTGTACCATGGCATTGATGAGAAGAATATAGTCCATCACAGTAGATCAACACTCAATGTCGATGATACTGTGTACAATGTTCTTCTGGTTTTGCTCATCTCACTCATCATCAGCCCATGCAAGACCCTCCAGGTTTCTCTGAACTCCTCCTGCTCATCGTTTCGTACTGCCTGCTACTTCTATAATCACAGTCACTGTGTACATTATCCTCCTGGCTTTGCTTTATTCATATGAACCTTTCCAACTGAAGGACTCATATTAGTAACTGCTTACAGTTAGACCTTCAAGTTCATATACCATGATTCATTCAGCCATGCCCCAGATAAACCTCTTTATTTTTAGCTTTTTCCTACCACAAAAGTACATTTGATATCGTAATATAAGGGATCATCATGCTGTTTTTGAACTCCTTGAGGCATATCAACCAAGTGACTTTTCTTAAATAATTCCAAATTGTTATAAGGTCCCACCTCACACCTATGCTTGGCTAACATGACAAAAAAAGGGAAAATGATAAATGTTGGAGAAGATGTGGGAAAAATGGAATACTAGTGCACTATTGGTGGAGTTGTAAACTGATCCAAACATTCTGGAAAGCAATTTATAGCCCAAAGGGGTATAAAACCACATACCCTTTGACCCAGCAATAGCACTACTAGATTTATATCTCAAAGAGATCATAAAAAAGGGAAAAGGACCTGCATGTACAAAAATATTTAGCTGCTCTTTTTGTGGTGGCAAAGAATTGGACATTGAGGGAATGTCCATCAACTGGGGAATGGCTGAACAAGTTGTGGTATATGAATGTAATGGAATACTATTGTGTTATAAGAAATGATGAGCAGGTAGATTTCAGAAAAACTTGGAAAGACTTAAGTGGACTCATGCTGAGTAAGGTGAGCAGAACCACGAAAATACTATATCCAGAACCGACAACACTGTGTGATGATCAACTGTGATAGACTTAGCTCTTCTCAGCAATACAATGAACCAAGACAATGCCAAAAGATTCATGATGGAAAATGCTCTCCACATCCAAAAAAAAAGAATTACAGAGTCTGAATCCAGATCGAAGCATACTATTTTCACTTTTTTTGTTTCTTCTTTCCTGTGGTATTCCCCCTTTTATTCTCATTCTTCTCTTACAACATGACTAATGTTAATATATATATAATACATTACATTCATGTTAAACATATCAGATTTTGCTTGTGGGCAGGGGAGAGGAAGAGAGGGAGAGAGAAATTTGGAACTCAAAATCTTACAAAAATGAGTATCGAGGGGCAGCTAGGTGGTACAGTGGATAGAGCACTGGCCCTGGATTCAGGGGGACCTGAGTTCAAATCCGGCCTCAGACACTTGACACTTACTAGCTGTGTGACCCTGGGCAAGTCACTCAACCCCAATTGCCTCAAAAAAAAAAAAAAAAAGAAGAATGTCGAGAACTATCTTTACATGTAATTGGAAAATTCTATTAAAAATAATTCCAAGTTGTTTTCTAGAATAGCCAGACCAATTCAGTTGTACCAGTCATCTCTTCCTATAGCTCTTCCAACACTACTTCTGTCTTTTATCATCTTTGCTAAGCTGACAGGTCTGACTGTGAAAACTCAAGAGCTGCTTTCATAAGCATTTCATTAGTCATTGGGAAAATTTTTTCTTCTTTAAAGTAAGCTAAATCATAGGACATATGTTTTCCTACAGTAAAGCCACCCTTACCACAAAGAAGAAAATATATTAAAAACAATAGCCAGCATTTCCACAGTGCTTTCAGTATTCTTGTGGTGCAAAGTACTTTCCATACATTATCTCATTTGATCCTCTCAAGCAGCCATGTGGAGTAAGGGCAATTATTATTCCCATTTTACACATGAGGAAACTGAAACTGAGAAAAGTTAAGTAACTTGCCCAGGGTCACAGAAAAAAGTATCTGAACCAAGATTTGAACTGGGGTCTTCAGGAGCTGAAGTCCAGCATTTTATTCACTTTGCCATTCAGCAGTCAGCATTTTGATTAAACAAGGTGATGGAATGCCATTTCAATGGTGGGAGGTTTGTGATATTTTTCAAAGCAGTCCCTGGAACTGAAACAGGCAGACTAGAATATTACAGGCTAAGAATCAAAGTTCTTTAACTGTGCGGTTCATACAGTAGTTTGTGAGAGTTGGGGACAAAAAATTAATAGCAACTTCAAAGAAAAAGTCTGAAGAATTCTGTTCCCTTGAGAATGTGCAATCTTCACACATCATGGGGCATACACAATACTACACAAAGACTGACCCCAATTTTTTCTATATAAAATGATTTTCATGCAAACAAACCCAGAAGGGGCAGCTAGGTGGCGCAGTGGATAGAGCACCGGCCCTGGAGGCAGGAGGACCCGAGTTCAAATTCGGCCTCAGACACTTAATACTTACTAGCTGTGTGACCCTGGGCAAGTCAGTTAACCCCAAATGCCTCACTAAAAAAACCCCAAAAAACAAAAAACCAAACCCAGAGCAAAGAACGGTATTGAAGGAAAAACAAACAACAAAAACCAAATCCAAGGCAGCTGTTTATAGGTCAATGCCCTACTAGGTAAAAATTTCAAATAGAACATTAATTTTAATAAACCATGTGAGATAAAAAGGTGGTGGGGGAGCCTGGACTTTCTGGGGGTCAAGTCCATTGGGGTCCTGTTGTAGGCGGTTCATTCGAAGCAGTGGAGCACACACCCTTTGACATTACATTCCTGAGAGGGAGGAAGAATGAGGCTGTAAATGCCCAGCCTAAAAATTGGGTCTATTCCCCACTAAGACTGCCTGCCTCTAGAAAGTAGTGTGTACACCGAGATTCTAAACTGGTTTGGCCACCCAACCCTTTCCTTCAGTACTTGTCCCAATCTCATTAACCCCTGGAGGTTTCCTTTCGCTGTGAAGCAAAAATTCACTCCCTTAGTAAAGAGCAGAAGAAAGTGCTTTTGTTTTGCCAAACAAAAACCAGCCTGTATTTCTCTCAAGGCTCTAAGACACCACTGGGCAGTTGCTCCAATCATAACTGACTGTGGGTCAATACTTCCCTTTTGGCTAGAAGGGAACTACATGATAAGAACAAACATTTCTCTTACTGTGTGTCATGTTTTGGACCAAAGATGCTCATCAGTGGGCCACAGCTCTCTAGCAATGGTCATTTGAATCCTGCCCTGAAGAATCAGTTATGTGGTTCTAAAGCTACAGGTACCGGGCACATTGCCACTGCAGGAGAACCTTCTGAGAAGTGGTTCTGTCCTGGCTCTCCAGCAGTACTGAAACTGATCACAAACTACACATGACTATAGAAAAAGCCATGAAATCAGCTCCTGCCTTTTCCAATATGGCTGCAAGGGGCCTGCACAGCAACACTAGGTAAAATGAATGAGGGGAAGCCAGGGGAGCCCAGCCCACCACAACCAACCCCTAACCAACCTCTCCAAACCTTCCTACTTGTTCAGGGCACCCTGACATTTCTACTAAGTTTGGGCTAGTCCACAGAGCCCATCATAATTAAAATTTAGATGTCTCCTTGATCTGGGCCGATTCTGTTACAGAGCCTCAGACCAGTTCCTCAGCCCTATGCTTGTTATGAACACTGGATTTATTTCCTTTCACTGGTAGTCTGGTAAGTTAATGAGTTTCTCATTTGTTATTTCACTTATAGGTTGAAACCTTTTTGGAAATAATTTTTAAACTTAAAAAGATAAAGTATATAGCTGGGAGGAATGATTACAGCTACAAAAATCTTTTTGATTGGGGACGCCTTAGGATACATTTTAGGAAACAGGAAAAAAATGAAAGGATTATTTTATCTAATTTAATGGTAAGAAAAAGCTCAAGAATTGGCTCATCAATAAAACAGAAAATGAAAAACTTTAGAGAATTCACCCGAGGACTAAAGTAACTACTACATGTGTCCATTTGTTTATTTGTGGCCTAATAAAAATGATTAACTCTCAAGAGAAATATTTCTTAGTGGTGTAGAAAATATTTAAACATCATTTTAGGACCTTTTTTTTTTGTTTTTGGTGGGGCAATGAGGGTTAAGTACTTGCCCAGGGTCACACAACTATTAAGTGTCAAGCGTCTAAGGCCGAATTTGAACTCGGGTCTTCCTGAATCCGGGGCTGGTGCTTTATCTACTATGCTACCTAGTATTTTTCCATTACATTCATATACAACTTGTTTAGCTATTTCCCAGTGGATGGGCATTCCCTTGATTTCCAATTCTTTGCCTCCACAAAGAGAGCTGCGATAAATATTTTTGTACATATAGGTCCTTTTCCCTTTTCTATGGTCTCTTTGGGATACAGACCTAGCAGTGGTACCACTGGGTCAAAGGGTATGAACAGTCCCATAGCCCTTTGGGCATAGTTCCAAATTGTTCTCCAGAATGGTAGGAGCAATTCACAGCTCCACCAACAACGCATGTGTGTGGTGTGAGGTGGTACCTCAGAGTTGTTTTAATTTGCATTTCTCTAATCAATAGTGATTTAGAGCATTTTTTCATATGGCGATAGATAGCTTTGATTTCTTCATCAGAAAACTACCTGTTCATATCCTTTGACCATTTCTCAACTGGGGAATGACTTACATTCTTATTTAGTTCCCTATATGTTTTAGAAATGAGGCCTTTATCAGAAATACTGGCTGTAAAAATTGTTTCTGGGGCAGCTAGGTGACACAGTGGATAAAGCACCGGCCCTGGATTCAGGAGTACCTGAGTTCAAATCCGGCCTCAGACACTTGACACTTACTAGCTGTGTGACCCTGGGCAAGTCACTTAACCCCCATTGCCCTGCCAGGAAAAAAAAAAGAGTAAAAAAATTAAATTTAATTTTTAAAAATTGTCTCCCAGCTTTCTGCCTCCCTTCTAATTTTGGCTGCATTGCTTCTGTTTGTACAAAACCTTTTTAATTTAATATCATCAAAGTCTTCCATCTTGCATTTCACAATAATCTCTCTCTCTCTTGTTTGGGCATAAATTGTTTTCCTCTACATAGGTCTGAGGTAAACTATTCCTTCCTTTCCTAATTTATCTATGATATCACCCTTTATGTCTAAATCTTGAACCCATTTTGACCGTATTTTTGTATAAGGTGTAAGATGTTGGTGTCTATGCCGAGTTTCTGCCACATTATCTTCCAGTTTTCCCTGCAGTTTGTCAAATACTAAAAATAATTAAAAAAATAATAAAATACTGAGTTCACATCCCAGAAGCTGGAGTCTTTGGGTTTATCAAACAGTATATTACTGTAGTCATTTGCTATTGTGTCTCCTGTGCCTAACCTATTCCATTGATCCACCACTATTTCTTAGCCAGTACCAAATAGTTGTTTTTTTTTTTTGGTGAGGCAATTGGGGTTAAGTGACTTGCCCAGGGTCACACAGCTAGTAAGTGTTAAGTTTCTGAGGCTGGATTTGAACTCAGGTCCTCCTGACTCCAGGGCCAGTGCTCTATCCACTTCGACACCTAGGTGCCCCCCAAATAGTTTTGATGACTGCCGCTTTATAGTATAGCTTCAAATTTGGTATAGCTAGCCCACCTTCCTGTGCATTTTTTCCATTATTTCCCTTGATATTCTTGACTTTTTGTTCTTCCAGATGAATTCTGTTATTTTTTTCTAACTCTATAAAATAATTTTTAGGTAGTCTGATTGGAATGGCACTGAATAGGTAAATTAATTTAGGTATAATTGTCATTTTTATTACATTAGCTTGGCCTATCAATGAGCAATTGATATTTTTCCATTTATATAGATCTGATTTTATTTCTGTAAAAAGCGTTTTGTAATTGTGTTCATAGAGTTCATGAGTTTGTCTTGGCAGGTAGACTCCTGAGTATTTTATATTGTTTACCATGACTTTAAATGGAATTTCTCTTCCTATCTCTTGCTGCTGAGCTTTGTTGGTCATATATAGAAATGCTCATGATTTATGTGGGTTTATCTTATATCCTGCAACTTTGCAGATGATATGATGGTATATTTAGAGAATCCTAAAGAATCAACTAAAAAACTATTTGAAACAATTCACAGCTTTAGCAAAGAGTGAAAGTTTTATTTAATATTGTACTGGAAATGTTAGCTCTAGCAATAAGAGAAGGAAAAGGAATTAAAGGAATTAGAATAGGCAAGGACCTATTTCATTTTTAATGAAATATGGGTAAAAATAAAATTCTTAGATGTTTACTACAAATAATCTCTCCTTAATATTTCAAACCCTTAGAGACTGTACCTTTTCATCTGCTTGTTCAGGAACATGGGTAAATTTACACAGTGATCGCTCACAGCCACGTAATGTATTAAAATGAAATTTGCAATATCCATGGGGTAACATCATCAACCCTAGTGGCTTCTGGAACATCTAAGGATTTTTTTAAATAAAGAGAAAAAAAGCAGGGTAAATGCTTTCATCTAGTTAAAAAACAGGAGCTATCTGTATGGGAGATGGGAGGGAAGGAAAGAGACATTAAGAATAGGTGGGAATATTACATAAACAAAAACGAGCAAAAGTAGCCAGGGCTGATTTAATAAGAAAAGCAACTTCTATTTTATATTTGCAAAAGTAAATTTTGCTTTTCTACCAATTTTTTTCTACTTTCCCTAATACAATTTCTAATAAGGTTACTACGTATTATTTAACATGTATTTAGACATTTGCTTAACTGAGAAAACACAAAACTGGGAGGAAATGAACATTTAATTTGATATAGAATCATTAGAAAATGAATGAAAATGAAGGAAATTTACCTTCAAGTTGGTTATGAGAAGTTCCTTCTTCAAAATACTGAATTTTCCCTCCAACTGAGGATACTTTCTCTGTTTCTCTCTTCTGTCTCTCCCTCCCTCCTTCCCTCCCCCACAACCCTCTCATCAGAGCTGTGCCTCCTATAGTCACCAGTGCTTACTGACAGGACCCTCTCCCCGACTTTGTAACATCCTTCAGGACCTTGTCTTATTTCCCCTTGGATTATCTTCTCAGGAAAGGTTTCTATGCTACAATTCTTTACTCTCCCACTAAATTCCTGCTTGGGCCTCTGCTCTACTTGACAAGCAAGGACATACCACTAACAGGGACAGAGAAAAGTCTTATAGGGGACGTTCATACAAAAAGCTGAGGTACTCACCCCTGCAGTTTTTTCCCTTTTAAATATCTCACAATTTTCAGGATTCTGCAACATTAGGAGAGGATATTTCCCTGAAAATCTAAAATCTGGAAAAAAAAAGATAAATCAGTTACTATCATCTTTCTTTCATATTCACAAAACTTCCCTTAAATATGTTGAAGATTTTCTTGGAACTTGAGGGAATATCAATTTCTGTATAGGAGCTAGGGATACTTAAATCTATCCCACCATAGGAGGACACATTTTCCTGAAAGTCAAAGTATTATTGCTTTTGCAAAATAAAGCCTTTTTAAAGGCATCCATGATGAATTTGTTAATACAGCACTACGATAACAGCTTTTAAACTTGTGTAAAGGGAAGTGGAGAGCCAAGGGCACAGGAGGAAGCCCTTTGTCCAAAGAGACCTGTGGTTTGTTTTGACCCAGGGCCACTGCAAATCATTACATGTAGCTGAAAACTGTGGTAACATCAAGGAATTAAGCAGAAAAAACAATGGCATCAAAGCTACGACTATTGGAAAGGTCTTTCTGCTTAACACAATAATTATCTCTTTTCTCCCCCAAAGGTAGCAAGTAAGATGGCAGGCCTGCTTTAGGAAGTGCTATCTCTGAAATCCAAAGAGAGGTACAGAACAATCTGGCTGAAAGAGAAGAGCAGGACAGCTTTTCGGTACTTCCTGAGTCAAATCAGTGCAGCTTCATGATTTTGTTTGAAACATGATGAATTTTAGGAAGCCAGATAACAACCACCTCACAGTTCTGGAATCCTTTTAAGGTTTGTGACACAGTTTACATAAGTGAGCTCATTTAATCCTTAGAGTAAGCTTGTACACGGCAGTTCCCGTGGGTGCCATTGGCTCCAAAACACAGATGAGAAACAGAGGCTTAGAGAACTTCAGTGATTTTGTCCATGGTCATTTGGTTTGTGATCAGGGATAGGAGGCTGTAATAGGGAAGCTTTCGACTCCCAATCTAGCACCTTTTCTACTATATCACGCAACTTTATCTTCAAATAATCTATAAAGACAAGCATTGTAAATTCAATTAGCTTGCCCTACTGCAAGTCTACCCTGCTCCACAGAATCAAAATTTTACTGTGTCAATAGGATCAAGTCATTGTATGGAAGTTTTTTTATTTTAAAGTAAGTCTTAATGAAGTGACTTTTTTTGGGGGGGTGAGGGGGGGGCAATGAGGGTTAAGTGACTTGCCCAGGGTCACACAGCTAGTAAGTGTCAAGTGCCTGAGGCCAGATTTGAACTTAGGTCCTCCTGAATCCAGGGCTGGTGCTTTATCTACCTAGCTGTCCCATGAAATAACTTTCTAAGCAGACTTCCTTGCATCATGCCACAAAGACAACAGGATTTTTTGTTCAGAAAAAAATACCATTCATCCAGGGTTTCAGGATCATGCCATCCTGATGAGCCTTCAAATTCAAAGAAGGAACTGCCAGACATGGGGTTGTTGAACATAGAGATGTTAACTGACGCTCACCAGCAAGAATCTCTGCATATTTAGAATCCTTGCTATAGTGAAAGAAAACAAATTGCAACCAAAACTTGTTAAATCAATGAAGTATCAAGTATTACTTATAGAATGTTACATTTTGCAAAGTGTCACCAGAATTTAAAAATAACATTTTCTATGATTAATTACCTTTCCTAAAGTCCTACCCTCATGCCCCAGCATGGTCCAAAGGTAACCCTGGATTCTCAAAGGATGTATCAGGGAAGGATAAGCTCTGGGTAGCCCTAGTGAATGGCAGAGGCCTGGTTGTAGGGGCAGGATCATAAAATGGGTTGTTGCAAGACTAGCCCAGCTAAATTCAGAGAGGCTAGTGTTTCTGAAGACCACTTAATGAGTTAGGGAGGGGCTGAGTTGAGGGAGTATCCATACAAGATGAAAAATTATAGAGCCTTAAAATATTGAAGTAATTACCTAATAAGCAAACTGTTTCACTCTTACCAATTGAACATTGTACTATAAAATTTATGGTTAAGATCAACTAAGATTAATGACTTTTTAAAAGGGATGAGTAACTGGGGGGGGGGATTTAAAAATGAGTTGAATTTATTATGTGTGTGAGACAGGGAAATGGTGTGAGAAACCTCACTGAAATTCTAACAGTCACCCAGTGAATGACTTAACCAAGCAATGAGCTTTGATTGGTGTTTTCAGGTGGCTTTAAGATAGCCTGAATTCTTTAGGGATACTGCACATACCATTCCCAATCTCCTCTTCTTGTAAAATTTGAAACAACTGTATACTGTGACACTGGGAGAGAGTACAGTTGCCAAATCCCAATTATCTGGAGATTATTTGTGAATCAAAAAGCAAAAAAAAAAAAAAGTTTCCCTAGTTCAGAGTACAGTAAAACAAAAAGTCTGTGACACTTCATCTTAGATTTGCTCCACTGTTCTAGCCTGTCCTGATTCTGTCATCTGACAGCTGACAAAAAAAAAACCCAAACAGATAAAAAAGAATGTATACAGATTCACTGAAATAGATTATTCCTAAGGTTCCTAAAAAGCTCCAGCCCCATGATTTTCCTATCTGGGGAAACAAAAAGGGAGGTTATCGGACCTGCCTGGTATTGGTGGGGGGTGGGGGGTTCTAGTCCTGACCCTCTTTCTATTGTGCTGTTAAACTCTTAAAGCTCAGGGCAGTCTGGGGCTGCTTTTGCTAACGAGCCAGACAAATGTGGAGTCGTACCATTGCAGACCCAGGGAAGAATAGCATACCCCACTGAAGGGCAGCTTCATGACCCCCAAAATGCTGACAGAATAAAACAAGGAGTTCTACCTAGTGAGATGAAATTTCCTACTGGTAAATAGGAAGTGTTCTACTTGGGTATAAAAACACCACCTTCGGTTTCTTTTTTAGTGTTTTTTTTTGCAGGCAAAAGAATTGAGTTACTTAACAATGTGACCTCAGACAAGTCATTTCACACAGCCAGTAAGTGTCAAGTGTCTGAGGCCGGATTTGAACTCAGGTACTAATGAATCCGGGGCTGGTGCTTTCTCCACTATGCCACCTAGCTGCCCCCTGCCTTCTTATTTCAAAATTCTATAATCATAGGCTGCAATTTATGAAGTTTTAAGTATTATGTACCAACTGAACCCTTACCTAGCTTTTTTCAATAACTAATTTCTTGGCTAGTTTGCTTTTCGGGGCTTTGGTTTCCTCATTAATAAAAATAAAGGAACTGAACTGGAAGATGTAAAATTTCTATCAGCTTTACATTTTATTATTTCTAAACATACTCATCACAATATATTGGAGAACACACCAGCCTAGAAGAGAAAGTCATCCACTCTTGTCTATCCTTATATTTGTTTCTATACCATTCAGAAGACCATACACTTTCCATTGTATTAGCCAACATCTCTTCCAGGCCCCCCCCCCCCATCTCCCCCCTTCCAGGCAGGTTTTCTGGCTCAGATACATATATGCTACTCAAGAAACCTTTTAATTCTCTTTTGGTAAGTAGCAACAATCACCACAGTGTAAAACTATACTCATTTTCTGACATGTTAAGCCAATTATGTCCCGTATCTGGCCTACTGTTTAAATTACAAATTGTATTAATACCATTTAAAATACCACATAAAATTATGGTGCTTTAAAAATATTCTGACAAACCTTTTCTCAACTTCATAAATGTTTTCTTTTTCTTCTTTTATTACCACACTACCTGAAAATTTACACTGTGAAGAGATCACAGTTAAACACATTTAGATGAAAATCAGTGTTATTATCAGTGACATTTGCAAAACCTATATTTAACAGTAAGCTAATTTAAAGCAATTAATCATCAACTACATTTGGTCAAAGTTAAAGAATGAGTTTCTACATAGCTCTAAAAAATTACAGAATCACTTCATCTTTACATTATTTTACACTGCTAGCTGAAGTAAAATAGTAATCACAGATGAAGCAATGCATTTCTCAGCTTTGCTATGAACCTAGATCACACAAGCCAACATTTAAAAGTTCTGATAAGTCAGGTTGTTTGATTTCTAATATTTAACACAAAATGCCAAGTCAGATCAATTTTACTTCTCATTTGTTAAAACTTATGAAACTGATAATTGACTAGAAATATTTAAATACTTTTAGACAACATGGAAAACAAGTTTACCTAAACCCCCCATAATTAGTTGTTTGTATGACCATTTTGCTTCAAATAGCTGTCAACAATTTATAAATCTTGATTTATTGATTAAAACCTAGGCACTTGAGGCTCTGTTTAACATGATGTGCCTAACAGATAAGACTATAGCTCTTAGGTGTTGGCATCTGTATTTTTGTCATCTATTCACAAGACAAAAGAGAGAGACAGGAAAATTCTAGCAAGTCTTTTTTACTTTCTTCCTAATGAAAACCACTCTAGGCAGTAAGAGAAATACTGGCAGAAACACTACTCTAGCTATGTTGAGCTTAAATATGGCAAGTTCTTCAGTTCCATATTCCTCTGTCAAATAGAGATTTTATAGTATAGAGGTAGCATACTGATACGAACACTTCGAGGACACAGTCTCTAAGAAGCAAAGTAGTGAGGATGAAGAAGAGGATTCTGAAAGGCTACCTGGTCTTTGGTAAGTGTTAAGTCATAGAGCTAATGGGTTGGGAAACCTGAAGAATGCTGCCTAGCTACAGGTTCAGAAACACTTCATAGTAAAGCAGCATGGTACAGTGTCCAAGAGTGTGGAACTTGAGATTTGAACTAGGATCTTCCTAATGCCAACTCAGATGTTTACTAGCTATGTTACTCAACCTCTTTAGGCCTCAGTTTCCCCAATATGAAAAATGGAGATAATGGAAGCTATCTTTAGAAGCTTGTAAAGCACTTTGTAAACTTTAAAAACTCTATAAATGTGAGCTACTATTAAAAAGCAGTTTTTGAAGGCTAAAGTTTAGCTACAAAAATGTCCATTAGCAAGTATACTAAATTACTATACATCAGATCAGCTAATGTAACTACAACTCTATCCTCTACTTTGATTTCTACCCAAAGTCAAAGCCCAATGACTAAGTTGAATATATATGTATATCTGTATGTGTGTACGTATCTATATATTACTTTAGAAAGTAAATTGAAGTGAGATCATAAAATGTTCTCAAAAAATTGTTCATTAGGTTCATAACAGTTTTGGCACATGCTCTCTTAAACTGATTTTTAAACGTTAAAATTAAAAATCTCTAACCTCTTTTATGAAACATGGGATGCTGTAACACAATCAAGAAACCAGAAAAATAGAGTCTTAAAGGAAAATAAGGATTTATTTATTGCCGAGTCTACACTGGGTGCTGTGCTAAGCAATTTGGTATTCTTTCCTTTGATCCTCACAAGCACCCCGGGGACAGGTACTAGTATTATACCTATTGTACATTTGAAGAAATGGGGACAAATAGAAGCTGTGACTTGCCCAGGGTCACACAGCCAAGTGTCAAATGTCTGATGTCGGACTTGAACTCAGGTACTCCTGAATCCAGGGCCGGTGCTTTAGCCACTGCGCCACCTAGCTACCCCCACAAGGAGGTATTTTTAAGGACAACAAAGTCCTCCCTAGTCTGTGAGCAGGGCTTTACACTGCATGTGTAAGAGAGAAGCTTTATATCTCAGTCAAATGGGGATCCTAGACATGGATATTATCCCTGTTGACAGGTTCTGACGTAGCATTATGCCTAAGGAGAAAGCGGAAAAAGGCAAACTTTCCCCAAATACCTTCTCATCCACGTCCAGCCCCTTTCTATGCTCATCTGCTGGCTTTTCCTCCTCAGAGGTCTCACTCAGAATTGTAGAATCATGCTTAATTTCAGCTGCTGGAAAGATGAAATATCCAACTGTAAAAGCTTCAATGGTGTAGAGACCCAGCTACTTAAAGGTACAAAGAAAGTTATTCAAATGAACCAAGAACTCAGTGATTAAGATTTAATGGATTAACAATTTAAATATGAATTATAATTTCTAAATTAAACATACAAATTTTCCTCTACACAAATAGCCCAGGTAGAAGTCTCCATAATTAATCGATAGTGTGATATAAACTGTTTTAAAGTAAGAGATAAAAGGATTGTAGACAATACAAAAAACTCTCATGCTTAGACAGTATGGATATTTTCTTTGAGAAAAGAATCAGAAAAATAAGACAGAAATCAGTATAAAACTATTAAAATTACACTGATTACATTTTAACATATACTGATGAGGTAAATAGTAAAAAATATCAATCCCAAATTAGAAGAAAAATGAGATGTAAACATGCATCTGAGGAAAATCCAATCTGACCTATTTAAACATCCTACCAACTGAAAAAGGAAAAGGAAATAGATAAAAGAATTATAGAAAGGCTATTGCTATCTTCTAAAAAAGGTTTAACACATATAAATCAACCACCATAACAAGGAGAAGAAAAAGGACTAGAAACCATTTCAGCCAGCAAACACTTTATCTCCTTGTCAAGTAGTTGGACAGAAAAGAAAATGAAGAAAATATGTAGAGTGTTTCTTCTTGGTGAGGACCTATGATTTCATCATTGTAAGGAACTCCTGGTATGGCAACCCACTCCATCAATGCAGATCAGCAACGTTTTTGTAAATTACAAGTTTAGAGAGTTACACAGAACTGAGGAGTTAAATCACTTGTCCATGGATAAAGGAAATGGACAGGCACTTTTCAAAGGAAGAAAGCCAAGCAAACAGCTAGAAAGAGGGAAAAGACCTAGTATCCAAAAATATTTACAGCAGGTTCTTTTTGAGGTGGCAAAGAACTGGAAACTAATGAGGTGCCCATTAGTTGGCAAATACTGAATGTATGGAATCTAATGGAATACTACTGAGCTAAAAGAAATGATGAAAGGAATGGCTTCATAGAAAATACTTGTATGAACCAATGCAAAGTGAAGTGAGCAGAACCAAGAGAACCATTTATGCAGTCACAACAGAAACGATACAAAGAGCTTCGAAGGACTCTGATCAGTGCAATGACCAACCAACCATGATTCCAGCCCACCAAGACTGAAGACTGTCACTTACCTCCTGACAGAGAGGTGACTGGACTCAAGATTCAGAAGACAGCCAATTCTGACAGTGGCCATAAAAATGTGTTGGCTTGACTATGTGTGTTTCTTTATGAGGGTTTTGTTTTTCCGTTTCATTTTGTTTTTTACAAAAAGAGCAGTAGGTGGAAGGTAGAGAAAATAAGCGCATGTTAATTACAATAAAATTTAAAAGTGGGTAAGTAAAGGAATGGGTGAGGGAGAAAACAAATATGGGATTTAATGGGCTACTGGGTTTTTGATTATTAAAAAAAAAAGATTGTCAAGAGGATACAGTTTATATACTACCTTGAAACATAACTAAGTCATAAGCCACTTAACTGCCTAGTGGCCAGGGCAACATTCTTGGCCAGTTAAAGGGAGTTAATCGCATGGTAGGAGTTTCCTCATCACAGGAAACTCCCTACATCGAAAAAAAAAAAAAAAAAAGCACTTGATAAAGCAAAGCAAAATGTAGCCTTAAAGGCTCACAAAGTATCTCCCAAGCCCATGTCAAAATCACAAGAGGCCTTGCAAGACATAAATTAAACTTAAAAACAAATAATCTAACTGGTGACAAGAAGAGAAGAATAAACCAGGGAGACATCTTTGCCAGAAGTATTCACCACTGAGAGGAAGTCCAGCAGAGAGTCCGAGTCAAAAGAGGGATTCCCTTGAGATAAGGAGGCCTCTGGATAAGTCCTTTTGGAGGATACCACTGTACTGACTGCTTCCAAAGCCCAGAACACCACAGAGCCTTTTAGGTAAGATCTGTAATTGCTCAAGAGTTTGACCTAACTAGCTATACAAGAAATAGTAAGATAATGAAGAAAGCCTACTGCAAACACTACTACAGGAAGCATCATCGACAACCCCCTAGTGCTCTTCTATCAGTACGTGTATTTCAAAAAACACAGCAAGTGGACAATGGGATAGGTTTATAATGAGCATAAAATAGAGAGTGTTGGATTGCCTTTGAAGAGTTGTGTAAATTTCTCCATAAAACAAAGGTGCGTTTAAAAAATATCAAAATTATTTCGAGGATGCTATGTGACTAAGTCATAGAATACAACATAGCCAAAGAATTAAATTTGAGAGCTACCCAAAGGGCAATGGAGAGACCCATGATAGGTGGGAACAGCTTGCAACACATAAAGAAAAATTGGGCAAGATGAGTGATATAAAGGATATCAGTAGAAAACGAAGTTAATTTCAAAAAAAGGTCAATCACAAAATGAGAGATGACCGACCAATGTGTTCCACTGATCTTCTCTGTAATGTCAAGGGAACGGGAAGAAGGCTCTTCCTAAGGACATTAGGTAAATCCCTATGAAAATTATGGGATAGCAAGGTCAAAAGTTGCCAGGATGGACAGGTATAGATGGATTTCAGTCTAGTAGCACTGAGAGAGTATTTACATGATAGCATAAAGTCTCCTAACTCTCAACTCAATTTAATGGTATGTGAATAACAATGGATCCTATGACCCCAGTAAAGTCAAGTAGTTATCCTCCAATATTTCTAGCTTGGAGTCAAAGAAGTATAATCAACTAAGGTGTATCTTTCAAAGCAAATGTCAGATTTTAAAAATAAAACTGGCAAGGTATTTTAAGACTTAAAAAAAAAGTCACAAAAACAATTCAATAAACACCTAAGAAATGTTTCTTTGAAAATTAAACTCTGAAAATGCATTTTTCAGATCACAACTACTAATAGGTTTTAAAATGAATTCGCCCAAGTTAAATGAATGAATTTTTTGACCAAGCCTGAAAATTTATTTAAAAATTCCTTTTTAGTATTACATTATAATTGTAAAAAATTTAAATATTACCAGTTATTAGTGAAGCACTTGGAACAGATTTCTGATGTCAACGATCCATGGTTCTGTGCAGGAAATTCTCTATTATAAAACAAATACAATTTGAAAATCAAAAATTTATAATCAGACAGCAACCACCACCACCACCACCATCACCTGATACCTATCACTGGCTACAATAGCGCTGTATGACTAGCTCAAATCTAATCCCTCTATAAAGCCTTGCCTAATTGTTCGAGTCTACAGAAATATCTCAACATCCTTTGAACTTACATTTATTTATACTACTATTTGACATTTAATCAGGACTAGTTTTCATCAAAAATGCACGAAGTATATGAATATACAAATTCACTTTATGTACACAGTATCCACTCTCTGTCATAAAAAAAATGACGGCATCTGAGTCAGAGGACCTAGGTTCAAATCCAAATGCTGCTGCTTACTTTCTACTATGTACATGAACTTGGATAAGTCACAAGCGCCCATCTTAGTTTCAGAAGTCGACTAGTTCAATCGCCCATTTTACAGATGAGAAAACGAAGTCATCTTTCCAGTCATTCTTTCAGCTTTCAATATATGATCTTATGTATGAGTCATCTGAATTCTCAAAAGTAAAAGCCCTAGTCCTATGAATCTCTATGTTTTCCCATGAATACAATAGACACTCATATGATACCTTATGGTCACATTCACTTCTGAATGTCTCTCTTCTCTCCCTTCCCCTACCCATCGAGCCCAACAGAGATCTCTCCAGTTAGCTCTCTTCCTTCCACTCTCAGATCATATGACTCGATTTCCAGTGAGAGGTATGGAAGGACTGACCCTCTCTCCACCCCAGTCCAGCATCAGGGCAATTTCATCCAAGTGGCAGTAGTGGAGGGAGACTCAATTAAGAATGTTTGTGTTTAGGTCCTTGGAAGCCCTTCCGTGTGTGTGTGTGTGTGTGTGTGTGCGCGTGCGCGCGCACGCGTGTGTGCGTGTGCGGTGTGCGTTATTTCTTTCCTGATCTTCAGTGAATGATCATTGATCCTGGGATGAATGGATTGAGGCATGTGGAGACCGAGTTCAAGTGGTCCAGAATTTCTGAGTCCAATGAGTGAAGCTAGCTGGTGGCAGAGAAGCCTTTTGCACTGGAAAGGGCAGCCACTGAACAAAGGATTGGCCTAAGTCTGGCAGTCTGAACTACAGACATAACAGCCAAAATTATTTGGATAATACAAAAGAAAAATAATTGTAAAAAGCCTAAACAGCATATCTACAAACTGTCTTATGCTGTAATGAGATTTAAATATTAGCCTCTATGGTAGGAAGAATGGTTACCATAACCTCCTTCTTTGCAATCTTTTCCTCAATGTTAGAGGGGTTGTGGGAAGGTAGTCCACACCTAGATTCCACTACTAAGCGGATACCCCAAAGAGATGTAATAATAGCAAATTAATGCAAAAAATAGTAAATCACAAAATCTATTTATAGATTAGATAGAAAGTCCCCATATATACAATATTTATTGCAGTTCATTTTGTGGTAGCGAAGGACTAGAAGTAAAGAAGAGGCTCACTGATTGAGGAAGGGCTAGATCCATTGTAGAAGGTGAATGGAATATGACCAAGCTATAACAAATGACAAATATGAATACAGAGAAGCATGCTAAGACATTTATAAACTGATACAGAGTAAAGCAAATAGCTGAAAAAACCATACATGACTCCAATAATGTAAATGGAAAGAACCACAAAACAACCACAGGTGAATGCTGCAGTTTACATAAGAACAAGTATGGGCCTCAAAGAAAGTTTATAGGAAGACACCCCAGCCTACTCCTTGGAAGAGATGCAAACAAAGCAGATGCCAAAATGAACTATGGAGTGTTACTGTGCTAAAACAGTGAATGCTGAATACTGAGAAGCATGGAAAGACATGAACTGATACAGAATGAAGTAAGTAGAGCCAAGAAAACAACTTTTACAACTGTGACAACATAAATGGAAAGAACGACAAACACAAAACATTAAAGTGTAACAAAAATTAAACGAGTATGGCCTCAAAGAAGTGATCTGAGAAGACACATCCTCCTACTTGTCTGCAGAGATGAGGAACACTGTATACATTTTCAGATTCTTTTGATATACTGATTGGTTTTGCTGATTTTTTCATAACTCAACTGCTCTTTGAAACAGCAAGTGAGAAACGATTATTAATAACCAATGATTTGGGGGCGATTCTTTAGATTTCCCCCTTTTCTTTTACCCTATTTTCAAGACCTCAGTCTCTGAATGTGGAACTTTTTCTTATATCCAGATCCCACCCAGGTGGGAAACTATAGTACTCTATTCAGGTTTGGGTGGGGATAAATTATTTGAATAGATTACCCAAGGCTTGGGGTAACTTAAGAATAAGTAATATAGTCAAAGTTCTGGTCCAGCTCCCATTGTAATATTCATTCTCTTATTAATTGCTAACCCATCAGAGTTTACTGCCACTTTTGGGAACACCCCTCTTCCAATGTGCCCGCCTCCCTGATCATCTTTAGAGAGAAGACCAAATGATCGTCCTTTTGTTAAAATGCTGGCATTAATAAAATGCTTAAACTACTCAGAAATTCTCTTTCCTGAACCTTTTTAAACATCACAGGAAGAAGGGATTACTTTGGGGATGCAAAGTATTTTCTCCCAGCAGAAAGAGAGAAAAGCTGACACTTCTCCAAACATTATGGGACTGTCAGCAATGTAACTATGATATCACTGTACCATGTTATTTTAAGAGGAATGAATTTTTTATTTGGACAAATTCTGAGTAAGATTATAAATACCATGGGATTTATGTGACACCAGGTGGTTTCTGAAAAAACTGTTGAAGGAAATACTTGGGACTTATGTGGCATTTGGGAGGCCACTGGGAGCTGTAATACATGGACTTTATTTGAAGTCAAAGCACTAGTGAGGCACCTGAACTGCTAATGTAGTATATGCACTCTGGACCCTAAAGTTTTTAGGAATTGTGGATATGGGCAAAAAGACCCTATGGGAAGCAGGTGGGATTTCTGTTTAAAAAGAGAGATAACTTCTTTTCTTGCTCTCTAATGGTTTTCTCCCATTCTCACTTCCAGGGAAGGACAGGCAAAGGTCTCTCTGAAGCTAATGCCCCAGCTGCCTTCCCCACTTCTTGCAGAAAAAGCATCTGCTTACAATTGGCAGATAGAGGCCAGGTACTAGCCTAGAGGGGTTTGTGGCTGAGGGTCTGCTTTTGCTTGGTCTCTTTCTCTGAGCACTTCTAGCCTTAGCAACAGCCCCAAGAGTTCAAAATATGGGTCCCTCATAAGAGCAATCAGGAGGATCAATTTTTTTTTTTTTTGCACTGGCAATGATGACTACTAACATCAAGCTCTGGCCATTCTGCCATTTTTTCCGGAGCACACTCCAACTTCATTAGATATAGTGGCTCGACTGGGGCAGTGATACTCTGGTGTGTGTCGCCCAGAGAGGCTGGGGTAAAAGGGGGTGGATCCCAGGGATCTGGGGGTAGTGGCAATGTCTGCCTCAGTTGTCTCAACTGTAAAATGGGGATAATAGTACCTAACTCTCAGAGATACTGTAAGGATGAAAGGAGGTAGATTGTAAAACAGTGAACACAGTGTCTGGCACATAATAGACAGATACTTGTTTCCTTCCTTGGGGGTGGGGAGGAGACAAGGCAGGGTTAAGAGCACTCAGATTCCAGCACTGAGGGGGACTGCCAGGTCTGGCAAAGAAAGGCAGTGCTTGGTCCCAGTCACAAAAGGTGACACCACAGTCCCCTGGGACACAGCTCCCAGAGCCATGGGCAGTGAGAGAGGCTGGCCCAGTGTATCCAGCTGCTTAATGTAACCCAGAAAGTCCCTCTATATGCTGCCAGTACAGCATCCTACGGATCCCTGGAAGGCTGTTGGGAGATGGCTTACTTTCTGGTAGCAGGCAAAGGTGAAACTGTTTATCCAGCTAAGGCTGAGCAAGGAGTCAGAGAGCCAGAGTGCAAATCTAGCAGCACACTTAATAGCTCTGTGACCTAGGGCAAATCACATCAACTTTGCCTCAGGTTCTTCAATTGTAAAGTGTTGATAATAGCTGTGGTGAAGATCAAAGGAGATATTCACAAAGCACGTAGCACAAGGCCCAGTTCCTAGTAGGTGCTTAATAAATGCTTGCTCTCTTCCAGCCAATGTAGAAGTTGGCCAGAGTAGCAGCAGAGCAAGCATGGACAGTGACAAAGGCAAGCCTAGTGCAGTAGTTTTAAAAAAACTAACCTGCAACCAATACGGCCCCTCCACACTATCAATACTTAGTGGTCACTGGACAGCTATCCCAGGGAGGGATGAGAACAGGGGTTCTTAACCTGGTATCCATGAACTTTAAATTAAAAAAACCAAACAAACCCCAACACCCTGTATTTTAATATAATTGGTTTCCTTTATAATCCTGTTTATTTTATGCACTTAAAACATTATTCTGAAAAGGGATCCACAGGCTTTATTGGATAATCAAAGTGGCCCACGATAGACAAAAGGTTAAGAACCCCTCATTTAGAGGCTGATTCTTGTAACCAACCATGATGTCCCAGAAGCCCCTCCTGGTCACCTCTTTACATCTGAGAATCTACTGTGATCCACAAAGATGTGGCATCCCCCACCACATTGTTTAATGTGAGACTTGATCTTTCCAAAAAGGGAAGGTGTAGCCTGGGATTTCTGGTCTTTTTTCTCCCTTATTCAATCGTTCTCAGGGGTTATTATGTTGCTTGCTGTGTTTTGGTTTTGCTGTTTCTGGTTTAATTTTCTTCCTTTGGAATTACCTGGCCAAGGCTTTTCAAATCTCCAAGGGCAGGGTTGTTCAGTAACAGCCCTAAAGCCATTTCAACGGTGGAAGGCCTTTGAAAAGTTTTTTTTTTCCCCAAGTGTGTGGTACTAGGAATTTCTATCAGTCTCCCACAATGGGCTGGGCTACGTTTTTTTTTTCCTTTAAAAACACACTTGGGGCAGCTAGGTGGCACAGTGGATAGAGCACTGGCCCTGGTATCAGGAGTACCTGAGTTCAAATCCAGCCTCAGACACGACACTTACTTACTAGCTGTGTGACCCTGGGCAAGTCACTTAACCCCAATTGCTACACACACACACACACACACACACACTACTGAAGTCATTGTGAGACTCAAGTGACTCAGGGAACTAAAGGCTGGGGTGGTCTACTGATGTTTCTGGTTACCTGAGTACAAAAAAAAAAATCACAAGGAGCTCTAGCTCCTTCCTGATGCAGTAGACCATCCTGGGCAACACAGAATCAGGACCTGCACCCAGTTGAATCAAGGCTTTGTCCTCAATGAATATCTCTGCGGACTAGACTTCCTCTATAATAGCTAAGAAAGTCTCTTTCTTTTAACTGTTGGAAGAACAAGTGTCTCATTTCATTCTTTTTTTTTTCCTTCTCATTTCATTCATCTCTATGCTAAATTACCTAGGGACTGGCCAGGTTATGCTTGGTCTGCAATATCCTCCTGCAGACTGCAACAGTAATTATAAGTTAAATTACTGAACCTGGCTAAGTCATTCTGTGAATGTGTACTGTGAATTTTTTATATTTACCATCTCCTTTGTGTGTAGACGTAAAATACTTTGTCCTACACATGAAACATTTTGTATACCTTTTTCCTAATCCCTCCCCTGCCCTTCTGCAGAAGTCTTCGATATATGCCTAAAACCTAAGCAATAAGTAAACCATAACCAGTGTAAAAAATAATTATTAATAACTATAGCTAATCTGGAAAAATTTATAATTTTGGACTTATGAAAAATTATGATTATATGAAAAATAAGCTTAGAGAAATTATAATTGGGCCCCAAGTCCTGCCGTGGTCGCCATTCAAATGTAGAAATATTTCAAATGACTAGTCCTCCAGTCAGATTAGCCCCCCAAATCAGGACCAATCTGGGGACTGTTGACTGACTGGCTATCTGACTGCTATTAACTTAGCATGGGCTGTTTATAAAGTTCCACCACACCGCTCCACTCCCAAATTGATAAGCTAAATATTAAGAAGCCTCTTAACTAAATAATCAAAGCAGAGTTTATTTATGAGGCACTATTTAAAATTAAGAAGACAGGGAAATAAAATGTACAACCTGACTGCATAGCTGTGCTTCTCTTTCCCACCTGCTGGGCCTGGAACTTTTTTAATACAATAAGGGCCTTGGGCCTCTTGCCTTAGGGCACTCAGGTCCTTTATTGTAACCCCGAGCCCCTTTCACTTTGTAAATCCCCCTGCTTCTAACTTTCCTCTCCTTACTGCCACCGCTGAACCCCTGTGTTTCTCTCTCACCAAACTTCTGTCTGTCTGCTCCGTCAGTCTGCTCTTTGGCCTCTCTTTTCTCTGCTCCTAGTCCTTTAGCCTTCTCCTGTGTCCTTGTAGCCCCGTCTCTAGTCTGCCACCCTTCTAATCTTGTCAGCCAGCCTCCAGTCCTCTTCTCCGTCCCCCATCTCCTTGTCCCCCCACCTGAGTCTAACCCCAAGGTCTATACATATATCTTTCTTTTCTCCACTCAAATCTCGGGGCTTCCTGTGCCCCCACAGACCAAACTAATCTGTCAGCCAGGGCTGTGGCTGGTGGGGGGCGGGGTTTGCGCTCGAGCCTCACGTGCCTCAGCACAGGCTACCCCAGAGCCCAATCTGGACAAGCCTAGGATCTCTCAGATACCTCCGCTCAGGGCGGAGGGAGCTGGGGGCCTTTTCCCCCCAGCTGTCTGATTTGGCATCTTGTACAGCCCATGGGGCTTTTTGGCTCAGCTGAAGCAGAGGGGGAGGGGAACCAGCACCTCCCACACAGAAGAGACCCTGAGGGTCTAAGGCTTTCTAATCTCAGCGCAAAGGTAGGGTCCCCAAATCAAAATAAATTTCCACACCAGGGCATGATAGGTGTTTTAAGTTGCCAAAAATGGCATCTAGACTGGCTTCTCCTTAGAAGCCAAAATTCCCAGGGGTTGAACCTGGTCTGGTTTCAGAGCAGAAGGACCCCTTAGGGAGAGAAAGAGAATGTAAAAACCCCAGACCTGTAAGACCCAGGGGCAGATGATTAATGTTACATAAGAGATTTTTTTTCCCTTTTCTTTTTTTTGGTGGGGCAATGGGGGTTAAGTGACTTGCCCAGGGTCACACAGCTAAGTGTCTGAGGCCGGATTTGAACTCAGGTCCTCCTGAATCCAGGGCCGGTGCTCCATCCACTGTGCCACCTAGCTGCCCCCGATTTTTTTTTTTAAGAGAAAAAAAATCAGTTCTTCAAAAACACCACATCAACTGCTTCTGACAGCATATATAAAATTTCATAACGGTTGACCTGGCCACCTATACAACAAAGAGAGACAGCTTATCGCTTTTGAAATAGTTCTTATTGACCACTCCTTTTCATAAATTCAGGACTCTCTTGACAGTTGTCAGCCTGCTAAAGGGGAAGTTATGGGAAGGAAAAATAAATCTTTATACTCACCTCAGAATCAGGTCTAGGGGAAAAAGCCAAGGGGATGGCACTATAAATATACATATCTTAAAATAGATTTTAGAGTTCTAGGGTTAGTTATTTTCTCCTCTTTTGAGCTATTAAATGAATTGATTTTCCTAGGAAAGAATAACAGGAGTAATAGTAGAACACTTGGAAAAACACGCCCTAAAGTGCTCTGAAGGAAACAACACATCAACTGCATATGCCAAAGCTCTATTCATAAAGGTCAAGTATGTTCTTTACTCAACTCCAGTGTTAACTTAATATCTCATAATACTGCTTCATAGATTATTCCAAAGTTGGGATTTTTAAAAACATTCACAAATAACTTGCCTAGAAGTAAAAAACAACTGGGGTCACATTAGTTAAAGTAGCTTAGTTTTGTTTAAATTTGAGGTGGAAAGTTTATGCATATGTTAAGACAGCATGAGAATTATTCAATCAATATTTATTAAGTGCCTACTATGTGCCAGGCTGTGCTAAGACCTAGGGATACCAAAAAAAGGGCAAAAGACAATCCCTGCCTTCAAGGAGTTTATAATCTAATGGGGAAGATTATATGCAAATAAATGTATATAAAGCAAAAAAGCTATATGTATACACACACACACACACACACACACACACATATGGTAAATAGGAAATAATTAACAGAGGAAAGGCAGTGGAGAATTGAGGCTGAGGAAGGGTTTTTGTAGAAGGTGGAACTTTAGTTGAAATATAAAAAGCCCAGGGAGGTTAGTAGCTGGCATAGAGAAGGAAGCATTTCAGGCACGGGGGATACCCAGAGAAAATGCAAAGAGCTGGCCACATCATCATATGATATAGGGGTGAAGGAAGAAAAAGTAGCAAAAAAGCACCAGAGTGACAGGATATGAGGAAGAGAGGTAGAGAGAACTCATGGCAAACGGCCTCAAATTTTTTTCCAGTAAAATATTAGGCAAGGTTCTCAGCTGGGGGCTGGGGCGAAGGGCACAAACCAAAGAAGGTTTAAGGGATGAAAAAGCTTGGTAAAGCCTCTGTGGACAGTGGGAGGAATAGTGGGATTGCCTGGAAGCAATGAGGGTCTAGTTGAGGTTATGGAACATAAATCTGTAGTGGACTTCATTCAGCAGCACCTATGTGGACATGAAGGCCATGATGAATGGTCAGAGTGATGCAAGGCTGGGGCTTGGCTGGGCATAATGGGCAATATGAAGGGCCTGGGGATTCAAGAGAGATTCCTTGATAAAAAATAACTAAAGACAGAACTTTTTTCACCAGCCCTCTGATTCCTACTAACATCAAGCAAAGAATAAAACAAGGAGATCTGTGACCCCTTCTTTTGGCGATAGTACCTTATTGTGGCTCTTGGAATTCCACCATCCCACTTCTAAAGAATTAAAGACACCAGTATGTTTCTAAGGTTTACTTACCATATAAAGGAGCTTGAGGAAGTGTATGCTCAAAAAAAGGAGGTGGAAATTACTAATGGACAACTCTAGCACTTTTAGCACCCATGAAATTCAACAAAGACAGGATGAACTCCAAGATATCACAGACACTGTGACCACAATACATTCTCTCATACTACACTCCACACTGAAGGGGATTTGAAGGTTATGAAGCTGGGTGACAAGAGGATGGTGGTACTGTCAAAAGAAATGCGAGTTTGTTAAGTCTGGAACACCAATAGGGCGTTCAAATGGCAACATCCAACAGGCAGTTGGTATTCCGAACTGGGGATACAGAAGATATTTTGGCTAGATTATAGAGATCTGATAATCATCTGCATAGAAATATAGAAATCTCTCAAAGCCAATGAGATCATCAAGGGAGAGAACAGAGAAGAGATGAAGACTTGGGTACAAATTACATGTGGAGGGACAGGAAGTGAATCATATTCTGTGATCAAGAAGCTGCCAGACAGACTGAGATCAGGGTTATGAAACCCAAGAGTAGAGAGTATTCACAGGAGAGGTTGTAAAAAGCTAGAGAATAATCTTAGAAGACTACCAATCTTAGTTAAGCTGAGCAGTCATTCTTCTAAGTGACAAGCCATCATTGAAAGTTATTCAGCCAGACAATTTAAAGAGCTACCTTGATAGGGAATACTTCACACCCCAAGAATAATTTACCTCAGTTTCTTCACCGGTAAAATTGAGCTAATTCCTGTGGTAACCTAACTCTTTTTTTTTTGTGAGGCAATTGGGGTTAAGTGACTTGTGCAGGGTCACACAGTTAGTAAGTGTTAAGTGTCTGAGGCCAGATTTGAACTCAGGTCCTCCTGACTCCAGGGCTGGTGCTCTATCCACTGCACCACCTAGCTGCCTTTTTTTTTTTAAGTGAGGCAATTGGGGTCAAGTGACTTGCCCAGGGTCACACAGCTAATAAGTGTTAAGTGTCTGAGGCCGAATTTGAACTCAGGTCCTCCTGACTCCAGGGCTGGTGCTCTATCCACTGCACCACCTAGCTGCCCCCAAAGAGCATGCTTTTTATGTAGTCACAGTATACACTGCTACAATCATCAAAAGGTGGAAAACAGATAGAATGTGGTTTTCCATAGATAACTGATAGGCTAGGAAGAAACATTAATTGTATCTTCTTAAGAAATAATAGTAGATGTAATCTGGATCTATACCTATTAGCTCTGACAAACAGGCCCTCTCTTGACCACGTCAAGACGGGGGAAAAGTCACTGTTGTTTTAAGTTATAACCACAGTATCTGAGAACAGACAGCCAACTATTAGACTCAGTGCTTGCTCAGGGTTTCTCTCAAGATTAAGATGACGAGACTACAACTTAGCCAGTGCCTGCTGATGCTGTGTCACTCTGGTCCAAGTTCTCCTCAAAGTTTTCCATGGGGGGAAAGAGAGGGTTTTTTTTTTTTTTTTGCAGGGCTAAGAGGGTTAAGTGACTTCCCCAAGGTCACACAGCTAGTACGTGTCAAGTGTCTGAGGCTGGATTTGAACTCAGGTCCTCCCGAATTCAGGGCCAGTGCATTATCTACTGTACCACCTAGCTGCCCCTAGGGGAGAGGTTTTTAATATATCTAGAAGAGACAAAGCCCAAGACAAGTCTACTCTCCCTTTCTGTTCATTGCCTTTCTACAAATATACTCAAACTCATCTAGCCTAAAAAGTACTTTCCTATGCTTTTCTTTCCCCCAATGCTCTGCTTGAGAGCCAAGTCTTCTGCATAATCAGCCCCAACTGCTGCCACTTTTGTAGGTGGCATCAAATCGGTAACTTCATTTTCAGCTACCTCTTCTGCCTCACCTCTTTCCTCTCTCTGTACCTCTGCACACTATCTTCCATACTGCCAACTCCTCAGCCTGCTTTCCTCTGAGCCCCCAGTTCAGTGGTTACTTCCAGTTATACCTCCACACCTCAAACAGCACGATTTAAATTTCTTGTAGGCAATAATTCTCATTTGAATTCTCCTGGACTTGTCTTCCCCTTCTACTAGACTATAAGCTCCTAGACAGCAGGGCCTAGGTCTTGGTTCATGTTTCTAACAATAATGCCCAGTGAAGAATGCTTCCTCATTACTGTTGTGGGTCCTTGAGCATTGTTTCTGTATTTCTGTTGAGGGTTCTAGCACCTTCTGGTCACCCAGGCCCACAACATTGACTGTATGTGTGAGTGAGTGAAAGCAAGGAATTGAGGATGCCAGTTACAACATTGTCACATAGAGTCCCTTATTTCTAGTCACATCCATTACCCTTGTTATTGAAATTTGAGGCCTTTGCCTATCCTTGTCCATTTCCTTTCCCTTTCCATTTCACAGGCCCTCATTACCTCCTACCATGGGCCACCGCACTATCCTTTTAATCTCAATTGCCTTTAGTCTCCCTTCTTCAAATCATCTGGTATACTGACTCCCAGATCAACTGATTATATCACTGCCTTGCTCAAAACTCTTGAAGAGCTCTTGGGGCTGAGGAAGACCAAAGTTCTTAGCTGGGTAGTTAAATGCAAGCCTCCATCATTTGCCCCCAACCTACTTCTCTAGTTTCATTTCCCATTACCGATATACAAAATAAGAGTAAAGATTCTGGCCACCTGGAAGCAATAACACATGATTTTAAATCAGGCCTCTGATTTGCCCAAGGTCACACAGTACCAGTTATTTAACTTTTGCCTCAGTTTCTTCAGCTATAAAATGGGGATAATAACGGCATCTACTTCATAGGGTTATTATGAAGATCAAATAAGATCTTATCTGTAAAATGCTTAGTACAGTTCCTGCCAAATAGTAGGCATTTAATAAATGCTTCCCTTCCCTTTCTCCAAGTATGAATTTAACTTGGGAAAAGAGGGATCCTCAATAAAGGACCAAATACCATCAAAGTCTCTGTCTTTGCTTAACTTTTTTGTTGTTGTAATTTTTTTTTTGAGAGGCAATGGAGGTTAAGTGACTTGGCCAGGGTCACACAGCTAATAAGTGTTAAGTGTCTGAGGCCCACTTTGAACTCGGGTCCTCCTGACTCCAGGGCCAGTGCTTTATCCACTGTGCCACCTAGCTGTGCCCCCCCTCCTTTGCTTAACTCTTAAGGCCTCAGGGACATAATTTTATATTTGTCCCTTAGGTTCCATACCTTTACAAGAGGGCCAATGATAATTATTCTGTCTCCTTTATGACAGCTGAGGATCTAATTATTCCACAGCCCTATTCAAAAGCACTTAGGAGGTATAGGAATAATAAAACCTATATCCTGATTCATCATGACCTTTGCCGGTTTTCCTCTTGCCCAGAGACAAGTAATCTTCTCCAAGCCTGACATGAGCTTTGAAGGAAGGTGATATGGGTGTATACCCCAGGGTTGGGGGGTGGGAGATACTGTGTGAAAGGTCAGTGAAAAGAGTCTATTTGGCTGGACTACTGAGGACTGAAGGGAAATCATGGGGAATAAACCTCAAAAAAGTAAGTTGGTCCAAGGTTGTGATGGGCTTTAATTGCCAAATAAGGAGATTGTAGTATTTGATCCTATACAGAAGGGGGAGACACTGGAGCTTGAGTCAAGGAATATATGGTCATATTTGTGCTTTAGGAAAATCACTTTGGCTTCTGTGCGGACCGGAGAAACAAGAGATTGGTGGCAGGGAAAACAATTAGGAGGCTGCTGCAATAATCTAGCCAAGAGGTAATGAGGTCCTGAACTTGGACTGTAGAAGTGTGAGTAGGAAGGAGACAGATTTAAGAGCTGTGGTAGAGGTAGAATTGTCAGGACTTGGTCAATGATTAGATATGTAGGATAAGAGAGTTTTGTGTGGGGGTGATGGGTGACCTTGTCAGACCTATGCTTTAGGAAGATCACTTTAGTGGCTAAATAGAGGTGGGCTGGAGTGGGGAGAAATTTGAGGCAGACAGACCCATCAGCAGGCCCATCCTTGAGTGGAGGCAGTACCAAGAGAGAAGGGCATAAATGAGAGATGCTGCAATATTTCATGTGAAACTAAGCCCATTTCCCTTTTTTTCTCTGTGTGTGTGTGTGTGTGTGTGTGTGTGACTACAGAGTTATAAGAAAGATTAGTAGAATGCTGCAGACATCAAATACCATTAGGTATTTGATAAAGTTAGTTGGTCATGCTATTCTGGTGGGAAAAGTCAGATGCAGACTAGATCATAGTACAATTAAGTAGATCCAGAACTGGTTGAACAGATGGACTCCAAGAACAGTAATTAATTGTTTGATGCTAACTTGGAAGGTCTCCAGACTATATCTGAATACTGTCTAGTTTACAGCACATTTTAGGAATGGCACTGATAAGTAGAGGGGGGCAACCAGGACTGTGAAAACTCTCAGATTCCTGTCTCAGAAGAACTGATTGGAAGAACTCCAGATATTCAGCCTAGAGAAAAAATGCATGGGGGAGGGGAAGGAGAAATACATGAAAGGGCAGCTAGGTGGCACAGTGGATAAAGCACCGGCCCTGGATTCAGGAGAACCTGAGTTCAAAACTGACCTTGCACACTTGACACTTACTTGCTGTGTAACCCTGGGCAAGGCACTTAACCCTCACTGCCCCACAAAAAACAAAAACCAAACCAAAAAAAACCAACCAACAACCCCCCCCCCAAAACCCATGATAAATTGTCTTCACGTAGTTGTAAGATTGTCTTGTGGGAGAAAACACAGGTTTGTTTCCCTTAGCCCAAAGTGTAAAATCATGAACCATGGTTAAAAATTAGCCTTGAGGTAAAGAAAAGCTTCCCAACAATCACAGCTGCCTAAAATTGAAATGGGCTGCCCAAAGTATTAGTGGATTCCTCCTCATTGGAGGTATTACAAGAAACGTCTGTATGTAAAATAGATTCTTCTTCAGGTATTGATCAGTTTGAATAATTTCCCTTTCAATTCAAACTGAATAACATTTGCCATCTATCTGGAGGAGAGTCAAAGCTGACACCTAGAAGAGTTCATTGCAAACTCTAGAGATAGTTTAGTAGGTTGAATAATTCAGTCCAAAAGCATACCATATAATATGTACTACAGCTTACTATTATATACATACAGACATAGCACACACTGTATTATATATTTTGTCCCACCTAAGTGTCATTACTTCCAAAGCAGAAGTCTGAATTTCTGGCAAGCAAAAACTATTCTCCTTCTTATAAGAGTTTGGCAAACATTCCCGCATGGAAAGAATGTTAGTAGGAAGAAGTATGGGCACATTCTGATCTTATTGATGTGGCCTCGCTAGATGTCTCTGATTCAGAAGGGCAAAGCGTTTGTGCTCCACAAGTGAAATGGTGTCAAGACTATGCTACCTTGGGACTTCTTTACCTATGGTGTTGGGACACCACCATCTATTAATCCAGTTATGAGACAGGTCTCCCACTATACTTGTGGAGAAGACGTAAAGCTGTAGACTATATGGTAATGAGGTTATGAGAGCCCGAACCAGAGTGGTTGCAGTGTCAGGAGAGAAGAACAGATGTTGCAATGGATTCTGAACTAGTTGGATGGCCAGACTCAAGAGTAATTGTTAATGGTTCAATGTTAATCTGATAGGAGGTCTCCATTGTAGTGCCTCCAAAGATCTGTGCTTATCCCTGTGCTGTTTAACATTTTACAAATAATACTAAGTGGAGTAAGATAGTAGTAGGAAAGAACTTGATAGGCTAGAGCTGAATCAGATAACATGATAAAGGCAAAATATTATGTTTGGATAAAAAATATCAAAATACAAGAAGAGTAAGGAATGCTTGGACAATAGGTTGTCTAAAAATGATTTTGCCGTTTTTGTGGATTGAGAACAATATCTAACAGTACTGTGATGTGGGATAGTCAATAAAATTAATGAGATCTTGGGCTGCAGGAAGATGAGTTTCTAGGACTAGGGAGGTGACAACACCACTGTATTCTACAATGTAAACTACAATGAGAATTCAGCAGGTTGAATTTCATGACTGAAGTATCTGATATTTTCAAATTCCCATTAAAATATGTATGTTAAGGGGGCAGCTAGGTGGCGCAGTGGATAGAGCACCGGCCCTGGAGTCAGGAGTACCTGAGTTCAGATCCAGCCTCAGACACTTAACACTTACTAGCTGTGTGACCCTGGGCAAGTCACTTAACCCCAATTGCCTCACTAAAAAAAAAAATATGTATGTTAAGCAAATGTACAAACTTTTGATGAAATGTTAGGACTCCCAACTAGATTCTGGTACAACCAAATACTGTTTTTTCAGTCATGTCCAACTTTTCATGATTCCATCTGACAAAATTTCTTGGCAAAGATATTGGTGTGGTTTACCATTTTTTTTCCAGCTCATCTTACAGAGGATAAAGCATTAAGTGACTTGCACAGGGTCACACACTAAGGAAGTGTCTG
The DNA here is from genome assembly GCF_019393635.1 of Dromiciops gliroides. Lineage (NCBI taxonomy): Eukaryota > Metazoa > Chordata > Mammalia > Microbiotheria > Microbiotheriidae > Dromiciops > Dromiciops gliroides. The sequence goes on along the minus strand of NC_057865.1, from coordinate 21,760,864 downwards.
AGGCCAGATCTGAAGTCTTTCTGATTGAAGGCTCAGTACTCTATCTACTGTGCCACCTAATTGCCATACAACCAATTGAGGTTACATCAAATAAAGCTAGACTGAAAGAACAATACCCCAAACTGAGAAAGTATGTTTAAGGAAAGACTAAAATGCCACACTAAATGCCTTAAATCAGCTTTTTTATCCTAACACACAGTAGTTATCACAGATACCATGCATTTTTTCAGGAAAAACTAAAGTTGGGGAAAAAACACTAATGTAGAAATAAAAGACCTGTTTAAAAACTGTCAATATTATCCCTAATTCTAAATCCCTACAACAATAAAAAAGGACACAATATAAAGTTGTACATGCTGGCAGGTATCTGAATAGCAAGGAAACTGATCATCCTCATCCTAAAGTCTTTAAGCTTCCCTTATTAGAGAATAAAAGGTATTTCTGCTACAATATTTCTCCTAAAGTCACTCTTACAGAATTCAGAGCCTGGGAAGGAAACAAGCACCATACATTTTAAATGCAATTAGGAATAAAAATTTTGTATCTCCAAATCATTTAAGAAATTAATTTCTGAACATGAAAAACAAACTACTACTTTACTGCTAGGGTAACTGTCTAGGTAGGTTAGCATAATGATGACACCCCTAGTTTTATACCTATAACATGACTATCTAAACATAAATATTGCACAAAATGGTTATCTATGCAGAGAGGCTAATGCTTTTCCTCTACAAAATTAACCTGTCAAACCCATTTTCCTCAGCCACCAATAAACGGGGATGTAGTTATTACCAAGCTTGAAAACTACACAATAGAGAAGGAAATGCATTTGAATGTATGGAATTCTGTTTTGTGATTATTATTAGAAAAGACCACTGAAATAATTTAACCTATTGACATATAGAAAAGGTACTTTTCTTATTACAATGCAGGTTAACCACCAGGAGTTTTTTTTCTGGGGCGCGGGGGTGCCAGTCCAACGTAGAAGTCTCCTGATGCATGGAGTGTATGTGAGGTATTGAAGTAAAATGCAGTCAGTGTGTGAATATTTCCATATTTTGTGCTACATCATTAACAGAGAACAGTTCACTCCAAAATGTCTTAAAATTCACCACACTCCCGGCTCCATAAGAATTAAGGCAAAATACTATAGTGTAAAAAGCACTGGAGTAAGGAAAGATCTGCTTTCAAATCTTGATTCTCCTACTTCTTACATGTAACTGGGCAAATCAACCTCAGTCCCTAAACTAAGAAGGTTGGACCAGGTCATTCATAAGGCCCCTTCTAGTTCTATAATCTTATGATGACACTACTTCAGAATGCAGTCATATCTTAAAAGGTTGTTTACATTTTGGATTTCATTGAAAACTATAAGGAGGGGGCAGCTAGGTGGCACAGTGGATAGAGCACAGGCCCTGGAGTCAGGAGGACCCGAGTTTAAATCAGGCCTCAGACACTTAACACTTACTAGCTGTGTGACCCTGGGCAAGTCTCTTAACCCCAACTGCCTCACTAAAAAAACCCAAAAAACAAAAACCCTCTGTTTTTATGCTTTTATCTATGTTATAGAACATTAAGCTCAATTCATTTAAAGGTATAAGCAAAATGAGATAGAACCTCTACCTTAACACATAAAAGGCTTTTCCCCATTGAAAAGCCACCCCCCCCCAATCAATGTTAGATATTTGAAAAACCAACAACAAAGGTTAAGTTTCATGGGAGAAGCACTTTTCAGGAAAGGAAGGGTATTAAATCCTATAAAAAAGATAGGAATTTAAAGTATATCGGGAACCCTATTTGCTTTTACTGCTTAATATATTTTCCATTAACTACATAAACAATTTTAACATTCATTATTGACTTGTAAAGCTTCTCCAACTGCAGCAGCTACATGATCAAAAAATAGTTTTCTGTCATATATGTACACTTGATACTTACACCTCACCCGATTTCTGAGATTTAGATAAACCTTTAACTTCTACTTTGCTTTTATCACAATTATTTCCTATTCTCAATACTATGATCTGAAATTACATTAAAGGTCTGGGGAAGAAAAAACACCCCCCCCCAGCTCACTGGTAACTGAAAATACATTAGTGAAAACTAAAAAAGTAAAAAGAAAAAAATTAACTTCTGCCATATTTTGCATCTAAAAAGGTACCTCTTTATATGCTGACAGGCATACCTAGAGTCATTGCTTGGGTCTCTTTTCTCTGGCAGTTTCATAGGCTTTGAATCTATTTCTTGGCAGTCTTCAGCACCATTAGGTTCCTGTTTTTTAAAAGCATCATCTGAAGTAAATAAAGGTTCCCCTTCGATTCCAAAGAGTTCTGGATCATCCTGAATTACATCAATTAAAAGGACATCATCTTCATAAGCTTGAAGTATATCTGGAAATTCAACTTTAATTTCTGCAAAGCCTTTTCTGGATGCTTCCTCACCAACTTCTCCAGATGAAATAAAAGAATCAAACAAATGAGGTTCCCTGGAAGGTGAGCATGTAGGACTTTTTTTTGCATACCCAGAATCCAAAGAAAAAACATTTTCACAGGTAGGAGATATAGCTTCTGTGACAACCTCAGAAAGCTGGTCAGGTAGGTTGGTTTTAGCTTGCTTCAAGAAGCTCTGAGAAACAGTACTAGAGTTTTTACTGCAGAACTCATCAGGATTGGCTTGCATTAGTGGGACACCAGCTGGGATGCACAGAGACTGTGGATTTGGATTTGCAGTACCATCAATTTCTTTCATTCTATTCTGCCTTATACCTGTTGTAGAGAAATTGTCAAGGAGCTCCAGGGGACTATAGGCTTCCTTCTCTGATTTAACATTTACCTCCTTTTTGGGTTCTGTTTTATTCTTGAGTAAAGGAATTTTAAAGTTTGTCAGCCGCCCAGTGTTTAGCATTTTCACTAAATTTGGCACTGCAAGTGTCTGCTGGGCAAGAGCTGCTTTCCTACTCATAATTTTGCCTGCAACATTGTTCACATCCTGATTATCCTGAGAAGTGGACAGATTAAGTTTTGCTGAAATTCCTTTATCTTTTCTTGGATTCACTGCCAAGTGTAGGGTCATATTAGTGAAATGAGTATTTTCACTGCCATTAGAAATCACTTCCGATCCAATTCTACCCAGATCTTCTGATTTCCCTTTTTTGTTACTGCTGTTTATGTGCTCCTCTTTATCCATTAAAGGAGATGCTAGTGCAGTAACAGAAGGCAAAAAACCTGCTTTTTCTTTACTTGAAGTTACTCTCTTTGCTTCTGTAACATAACTCTGTAACATTAATTTGGAGTCATCAGCTAAGAGTTCATTACTTAGAAGTAGCCTATCAGAATTATCTTGACATAAACTTTGAGACCCAGAAGGAAAGGCATTTGATTCAATTAAGAAGCCCTTTTTACGAGACCAAACAGATGTCCTAGCACATGAATAACATGGCCAAATTCTTTTACCAGTCATTGGAACTGTTCTTCGACAGCTTACTTTTAATTCCTCAGTTTCACTTTTGAAGTCTTCTGAAGCTTTTTTTTCAATACGATGGTAATCAGAAACATCAAATATATCTCGAGATAGTTTTACTATGGGACTTTTTGCCAACTTAAGGTGTTCATATGGCTTTGTGCTTTTATGGTCAAAAGGCTCTATAACAGTCTTATTTCTTTCTTTTCTACCACAGGGTTCAAATATTTTCTCAAATGTATCATTTGCATGCTGTCTTACACTCATCTTCTTGTGATTCTTCTCTTCAATAACTTCTGGAGGACTATGAGAATTGTCCATCACAGAGGAACCCTTTCTTAAAATAACTGAATTTGTTTTAAATTCAAAAGTATCTTTGTTTTCTGTGAATATTTGCTTTGCTTGCAACAACAATTCATCTGATCTGTTATCCACATTTGGGTAATTTATCTCAGAGACTGTTTCATCCATTTTTTCAGATAATCTCATCCTTTTCCTGGGTTTTCTCCCAACTCCTCTTTTTACTTCTTTGGAGGGCTTATTTTTGGTACTTTGAAAGCAAGAAAATGTGCCATTATTCCTATTCTGGTGTAATACTTCTTTGTTTCCTTCTACCACCACTTTTTTTGCTCCCACAATATTTTCTTCACTTTGCAGAAGATGAGGGCTACCATTCATGTCACTCTTCTCCATGTTCTCTCTCTTTATCTTTGAGGTCATTTCTGCTACATGCACATGCTCACCACTTTTACAGGTAGGGTTTCTTTCATCACAGGAATCCTTTAAAAAGGGTTGGCAATTACAGTCACCTTTAGTCACTGGACATGTCTCTACTGTGGGTGACAGGCTGATAGGAGAATAATTGGAACTCTCCACACACAGCCCATCTTGGAACTCTGCTAGACTGTTCTGTACATCCTTGTTTTCAGTTTTGGGAGAGGAGTTTTCTAAACCTTTTGGTTTTGTGATTCTAATTTTTCTTTTATTACACTGTGCCAAGTCTTCCTTGCCCAAAGTCTGCATTAAAGTCATGCTTTCAAATGCTGTGGACTCCATTGTTTGAAAAGATTCAGAACTGATTAATGATTCCTTCATGCTACAATCACAATGCAAATTCAAGTCAGTTGCTGGCTGAAGTTCACATTTTCCACTTGAACCTTCTTTATTTTTTTTCTTTGCTAAATAAAAAAGAAAACCAACATTTCAGACCGCTTTTAAAGTAAAGAGACTTAATCCCTATATTCAAGTTGAAAATTAACAGTAGCTTTAAAAGGGGGGGCTGAATTATTAAACTCATTCTAATACTTTAAAAAAGCTACCTTGGATTCCTTATGAAAGGAAACACTTGGCAGTTCTGGATAAGCAGATGCTTCGGGTAGGAGCACAAATCTAAGCCTCGCACTGCACGAGGCATGGCCCACAGGCATCCTCCACCGCTGGGCCCCTGCTCAGCCTCACTTTTCCCATCCGTAGAATGGGGAGGCCCACCTGCCCGCCCCGCCCCCTCGGGGCCCCACCTTTCTCCTTCGGTTCCGGCTCGGTACTGACTCCGACGCTGTCCGTGTTCGGGGCCTCGACCTCGCCGGGACCCGGCGGCTGCGGCTGCGGCTGCTGCGAGGCCCGGGGACCCGTGCCCGGCCCCAGGCTCCGGCTCCACCGGCGCCGCTTCCTCTCCTTCCGCTCCTCGCCCGCCCCGTCGCTGAGGCTCTGCTCGCCCGAGGCCTCGTCCCCGGTCCCCCAGGGCCCCGCGGCCAGGCCGCCGGCCCCCCTCAGGCTGCGGCCGCGGCCCCGCCCGCGCCCCCGATGCTGCGGCGGATGCTCCGCAGGGGGCTCCCTGGCGCCGGGCCTGCGGCCGTGCTTCCGCTGCGGCGCCCCCTCCTCCGCCTCGGCCGCCGCCGCCACAGCTTCCCGCGCGCGCCTCCGGCGCCGCCGCCGCCGGCGGTCCCGCCTGGCTGAGGCGGGCTCCGAGGCTGGCTCCGGGCAGGGCCCCGCAGAAGAGGCCGAGGCCCGAGTGCACAGGCGGCGGCCCGACGCCGACTCCCGCTCCGCCTCGTCGCTGCCGCCGCCGCCGTCGCTACCGCCGAGCCGCGCGGCTCCCGAACCCCGCGACCGTAACCGCGGCATGGCCCGCCCCGCCCCCAAGCCGCCGCCGCCGCCGCCTCGACGTGCACCCCGGCTCCGGCTGCTGCTGCTGCTGCTGCCGCCGCCGCCGCCGCCGCCACCGCCGCCGCCGCCTCCGCCTCGCGCCAGCCTCGCTCTCCGGCGAGCGCCACTCGTGCTCCTCACACCCCAAGGGCGAGGCTGCGGGAAGCGGAAATGACGCGTGGCACTCCCCTCTCCTCGCAGCCTGGGCCCGGGCCCCCGGCTGTCAGGCAGCCTCCTGAGCGAAAGCGAGGCCGGCGCGGGAGGGGGAGAGGAGAAGAGGGCGGGAGCCCCCTCTGTCATGACGCCTCCTGAGCGAAAGCGAGGCTGGCGCGGGGGGAGCGGGGAGGAGAGGAAGAGCGGGGGCGGGGGGAGGCGGAAGAGAGGCTTGTCAGTCAGGCGGCTTCCCCAGCGAAAGCGAGGCGGGCGCAGAAAGGGCGGGGGAAGGAGCGGGAGAGAGGGAGGGAGCCCTGCCAGTCAGGCGGCCTCGGGAGCGAAAGCGAGGCGGGCGCAGCGAGGGCGGGGGAAGGAGCGGGAGAGATGGGGGGAGCCCTGCCAGTCAGGCGGCCTCGGGAGCGAAAGCGAGGCTGGCGCAGCAAGGGCGGGGGAAGGAGCGGGAGAGATGGGGGGAGGGAGCCCTGCCAGTCAGGCGGCCTCGGGAGCGAAAGCGAGGCTGGCGCAGCAAGGGCGGGGGAAGGAGCGGGAGAGATGGGGGGAGGGAGCCCTGCCAGTCAGGCGGCCTCGGGAGCGAGAGCGAGGCTGGCGCGGGAGGAAGAGGGAGGCCTGTCAGTACCAAGGAGGAGAGACCTCGCCGAGAAGATTCAGTATCTTACCCCGTAAGCCTCGCTTCTTGGATAGAGGAGGAAAGTGAGGCCCAGAATCCATCAGCGAGCATTTATTAAGCGCCTCCTGTGTGCCCGAGGCCACACACGCGCGCACAGACGCGCGCGCTGCCCCTCAGCGGGCTTAGCGCTGGGAGCCAGGCGCCCGCAGCCCCCAGCAGCCTTTGCGCCAGTTCTGTTCTCACGGTCCCAGTCACTTTCGAGGACATCTCCCCCCTCCCCCCCAATCTCTAGGCTGAGCCCACAGGGGGCTGGGCTGGCGGAAAGCAGCAGGTAGGCAGTGCCCACTGGCTTGGCCGTCACCTGCGCCCTCAGTCCTTGCCCGCTTGACCAGTAGACTGGCCCCAAGGGAGGTTCCGAGGCGGCAGCCGGCCCTTGGAGTGACCTTCGGCCCCTTCAACCTGTCCTGCCTCCTCCGCCCTCCTATCCTGGCCCCCGGGACCCCTCACTCACCTGCCAAGTCTTCCATCTTCCAGGCACTTGGCACGGGCTGGGCGCTTAATCAATGCTCGTTTCCTCGCACTCCCCATTTTGTCTGGCAGGAGGAAGTCCAGCCCTGATAACGGGGTCATGAATATGCCCTGAAGAGCCTCACCTGCGCGCACTCCCGGGCTCTAGCCCTTGGTCAACTCCCTTTTGCACCACTCGTGCTGCCCACTTAAGCTTCTCCACCAGCCTCCTAATGCCCCCAACTCCTCTCAGGTTACCATGCTTTCTACTTTGCAAAGAAGGGCGCCAGCCACTGTCAGAGCAGTTCTCACCTTGCTTCTGGACAAGGCAATAACCCAGCACCTGTGCGTCCTTTATCTCCTATCCTTCCTTCTGCCATCCCCTTCGGAACGTTGCTACGATTTCATTTTTCCTGCAACACCTTTCACTGTCTACAAATTCAAGTCCCCCAGACCCCATTGTAAAAAACCAGCAAAACCCAAGCAGTCGTTCCTTGTCCCTCTTACTCTCTTGAATTGTTGGCGGCTTTCTCATCTGTTTTCCTTCATTGGCTCCTTAAAGTTGAGACATCGTGGTTTGGTCTTTAAAGCGGACTCCTGTCCACCTTCCCAGCCTTCTCGAGTTCACTTCTCAATTTTTTTGCACTCCAGCAAAACTGGACAACTTGCTACCCCCCAATTGTTTCCACGCTCCTCTATCTGCATGCCTTTTCACTGTCTCCGACACCTGGAATGTCCTTCCCCACCTAGAAAGGTTCAAACCATTTTTTAAGACTCAGTTCAAGTGTAATTTCCTCTATGAAGCCTTTCCCAGAGCCTCCAAACTGAATGAAATTCCTCCCTCTTCTGATTTCATAGCCCTCATGCATATAATTAAAATATAAATTGTGAGCTGTGTAAGTCTAATTACATCCTCTGGAAGAAATTGCTTTAGGCAGAAACTGTCTTAATTTGCATCTCCCTTCTGTCAGGCCCTCCCCCCCTGCAGCCCCAAACACCACTTTGAAGAGTAGGTACTTAATGAATATTTGTTTGTTAAATATTAAAAATGCTCATTAATGCTCATGTCTATTTATTTGAACCTACAGAGGCCATCTTAGACTTGATCGTGAAAGATAAACTACTGTAAGTTGATCTATTAGTGCATATTCTTTAACCAGCTTGAGCTGTATAAAATTCCTGGATTTTGCTGGATATAATTAGTTACAAATTGCCAAAAATCATAGTTTTTTTTTAATTGAGGAGGGGAGAGTGGAAAAGATGTTTATACCTTTTAGTTCTTTTAAAAAATTATTTATTTATTTATGTTTTGCAAGGCAATGAGGGGTTAAGTGACTTGCCCAGGGTCACACAGCTAGTACTTACTAGTGTCAAGTGTCTGAGGCTGGATTTGAACTAAGGGTCTCCTGAATTCAGGGCCTGTCACTGAGCCACCTTAGCTGCCTCTTTAAAAATTATTTTTACAAGCCTTTAATATGTTTCTTTCCCACTGCCACACCCTCAAACTGAACAATTAAAAAAACAAATAAAACCCTCATGACATATGTGTAAGCCCAGCAAAAATTCCCCCATTGACTATGTCTGAAATTTTCTTATTCTGCATCCTAGTGAGAGGCTGTGACCTCTCTGGCAGGATATTTGTGTGTGGCAGGGTATGTTGAGTTCCAAAGGTTTTCCATGTTTAACTTTATAATGTTTTGACATTTTATAAATTGTTCTCCAATTCTGCTCTCTTCACTTTGTGTTAGTTTATAGTGGTCTTCTGAAACTATCCATCTCATTTTTATGGCACAAGAATGTATGATTTGTTTATTCATTCCTCAATAGGCAAGCACCCCTGTAGTTCCACTTTGGAACTAATTACAAATATTATGTAGAACTCCAATATATAGATATTAATAGAGCTCCTAGGAAAATTTTTTATATAAGTGCTCTTTTAAAAAAATTTCTTTGGGGTATAAACCTGACATCAACTGATCAAAAGGTATATAGAGTTTGGTAACTATTTGGGCATAGTTCCAAATTGTTTTCCAGAATGGCTATACTAATTCACTGCTTCATCAACCTCATTAGTGTGCCCGTTTTCCCACAGCCCCTCCAACATCTGTCATTTTCCTTCTTTGTTATCCTTGCCAATCTAATAGGGATAAAATGCATGCTTAGAGTTGCTTTAATTTGCATTTCTATGATTTTCCCCCCATAGTTGTTGATAGCTTGGATTTCTTCCTTTGAAAACTGCCTGTTTTGGGGCAGCTAGGTGGCACAGTGGATAGAGCACTGGCCCTGGAGTCAGGAGTACCTGAGTTCAAAATCTGGCCTCAGACACTTAACACTTACTAGCTGTGTGACCCTGGGCAAGTCACTTAATCCCAATTGCCTCACTAAAAAAAAAAAAAAAGCCACATCAAAAATGAAGAGGTTGGACTAGATGTCCTCTAAGATCCCTTTCAGATTGAAGTCGGTGACCCTACACTCTTCTGAGAAGTCTTATTTCACTTATTTGCATAGCTCTAATTGTTGGGAAGCTTTAAAAAAAAAAACCAACCAACCTTCAATTAGCATCTGAAACTTCTACATATATATATTACTCCTAGTTTGGTCCTTTGGGGCCAAGCAGAACCAATCTAGTCCTTCCAAATGACAGCCCTTCAAATACTTGGACAACTCTCATCCTTCTTATGTTCCCTTCCCCAAACCCAAACTTTCTTTCTCCAGACTCAAACATCCCATGGTACTTCAACCCGTTTTCATATGGCCTGAAATCAAGACGATTCACCATGTTGGTTATCATCCTTTTGGAAGCTCTCCAGCTTCTTCATGTCTCTCCTGTAATATGGCAGCCAGCACTGACCAGCCCCTCCAGGTCCTTTTTTTTTTTTTTTTTTTTTGGTGGGGCAATGAGGGTTAAGTGACTTGCCCAGGGTCACACAGCTAGTAAGTGTCAAGTGTCTGAGGCTGGATTTGAACTCAGGTCCTTTTTAATCCACTGAATCCCCACTTGTTCTTCATCCCAGGATGGGCCCACTATAGACCTGGGATCTCTATCACCTCCTTTGATTAAGAAACACTCATAGCATTGCTTCAGTGAGGGTGATTGAAAAAAAAAAAAAGTTTGCATGGATCCTCTCTAATTCTTTGTGGCAGAAACACCTTTTCACCAACTCTAGACATACTCCTGAAAATGCCCCAAAATGTATTTTGCGTGCTTACTCATCCTAGTCTTTCCTCTCAAATGAATTTCTGGTCTTTTACCGGGTTCAGATCCTCCATTCAGTTTTAGATTGTTAGGTGTCCTTTATAGGGAAATCATCCAATTCTAGGTTCACACAAAGATAATGTGGTTTTCCCAAAAGTGTTGAAGATCAATAAATATAGTTCAACTACAGCAAAAAAGGCTTTTGAAAATTTCTGCTTCAAGGGGCAGCTAGGTGGTGCAGTGGATGGAGCACTGGCCCTGGATTCGGGAGGACCCGAGTTCAAATCCAGCTTCAGACAGTTAATCACTAGCTGTGTGACCCTAGGCAAATCACTTAACCCCGATTGCCTCACCAAAACCCCAAAAATTTCTGCTTCAAAAGGCATGCAACCATATTGTTTGATGAAGAACTGTGAATAACAGCTATTCTCAGCAACAATGATCCAAGACAATCCCAAAGGACTAATGATGGAGCATACTATCCACCTCCAAAGAAAGAACTGATATAGATTGAACATAGACTGAAGCCTGCTATTTTTCACTTTCATTTTGTTTTATTCAAGTTCTTATACAAAATGACTAACATGGTAATGTTTTACATAATTGCACATGTATATCTGCTTGCTCACCACCTTGGAAGAGGGAGGGGAAAGAGGGATAAAATTTGGAACGCAACTTTAAATAAACTGTTTATTAAAATAAAATAAAAAGAAGTCTTACAACCCACCAGTAACATTTAAGAATATAGATTCAAGTTTCTGGAATGCCCAATTAGCTTTCTTTCCACTAGGGGACCTCAGAGCCAAAGCTATCAAAGATTGGATTCGTATTTCTCCCTTTCCTCTTTCCTAAACTCCAGAAAATACCTAAAGACTTGGAGGAAATGGACTAATTTATTTCTGTTTAAATTCTCAGAATATCTACCAGTTATGACATTAGATCCAGGAAGAACTCAACTTTAACAAGTCAAAAATGATCATAGAATTTAAGAGCTGGAAGGTACCAGTTCTCCAGGGACCAAAGGAGATTAAGACAACTCAGTCATTGCTTCCTCAGGGAAGCCTTCCCTATAACCCCGAGTTGGTGTTCTCTCCTTTTTAAAAATTTTAGTTTAAAAACCAATAAACTATCAAATAACTTTATATCAATTATGAATTACAAAAAGCTCAAACTTTAGGGCACAAAATATCAAGAAAACACAGAACATTTCAATTTGTTTTTGTTCAGTCATTTCAGTCATGTCCAACTCTCCATGACCCTATCATTCATTCATTCATTCATTCATTCATTCGTTTTATTTATTTATTTATTTTTGCGGGGCAATGAGGGTTAAGTGATTTGCCCAGGGTCACACAGCTAGTAAGTGTCAAGTGTCTGAGGCTGGATTTGAACACAGGTCTTCCTGAATCCAGGGCCAATGCTTTATCCACTGTGCCACCTAGCTGCCCCCACATTTCCATTTGTTAAGCAGATATTTATAAACTTATAAGCTGGCCTTGTTGCAAATACACTAATTGAAATTCACTAACTTTATTTAACAACAGAAATGGTAGGTGAAAATCTGCTGCAACCTTAGACCCAGAACATTTTTTTAAAAATCAGGCTGTCTGCCCCTATCCCTCCATGGGGTCTTGTGTTACATAGTACATACCATTTCCTGCCCCCAGCCAGGAACATGTAAACACATTGCAGTCATGGACTGTGCTCATTTTCCTTTTCACCTTTCATTCCCATTGCATAGCACAGTATCCTGCATGTAGTAGAGGGGAAGGATTTATATAGCACCTACTATATGTCAGGTATTGTGCTAAGTGCTTTACAAATATCATTTGATCCTCACAACAACCCTAGGGAGTAGGTGTTGTTAACATCCCCATTTTACACTTGAGGAATCGAGGCAAACATCAGTTAAGTGGCTTGCCCAGGGTCATACAATTAACAAGTGTCTAAAGCTGCATTTTTTGAACCCTGGTCTAGCTGACTTTAGACCTGGTACTTTACCGACTGAGCCATCTAGCTGCTTAAGTGTGCTAGTAGATGTTTAATATTAAAAGAAAGTTTGAATTCAATCACAGATTTTAAATAGCAACTAGCAACAACAAAAAAAAATGAAATAAAAAAGAGTAATGTCCTAGGAAATCCCCATAGAATCTGTGCCCTGATCACTTTAGGAAGTGATTGTAGTGTTCAGATTCCCTTCGCTCTTCCTCTGAAGCATGGAGAGGATGCTTGAGCTTCTTACCACACACAATTGTGAAGGAAGTACTCTGTAAACCTTTCCTCTATGGAAGTGTATCATTATCGTGACAATCATGCATAGCTCAGTGTAGCCAAGGAGCCACTACCCAGAATCCACAAGCACTGATGTGGCAGAAATGGCAACTGTGGAAGAACTGATGGAGAATTCTGGGAGGAGGGCATCTGACAAAGGAGAGAGACATTTTGGCAGCATCCCCTATAGTGGCACCATGTAAGGAGATGGGGGGCCCAGGTGTTCTGCCTCCCTTTCTTACTTCAAAGGACTGGGATGACTTTTTGCATTACTGTGCCTAAGGCTGAAAAGGCCAGTGATTTGTGAGCTAGCCAAGCCCCTCAAAGGCATCCTCTCTTCTTTTGCCTCCATTTGAGGGAGGAAGATACCTTTACCCTCTACTTGGGCAGTTCTCCTGATATTTATTTCCCCTCTCCCCAAGAGAGGGGGGAAAGGAACCTACACAGAGAAGCCATTTTGGGCTGGTCTGGTCAGAAGTTCTGGCATCGGCTACCATGTAGCCAACAGACAGTGCTCTTTGCCCTTTGACTCTGTTGTTGCCCCTTCACATAAAGGGAAAGAGTGTTTACAAATCCTTGTTGAGTAATCAATGCTTGCATTGCATATAGATGTTGAGGAAATGGATCAGTCTAGACAAAGCAAGAGAAACATTAGCTTTTGGGGAGAGGTATGTGGCAATGTGGCAGAATGATCATTTCTGCCAAGAAATAAGTTTTTCCAGTGACTTTGCCATCCTAATTATGGAGCATCCCAGTTATATTACAAGACTCCAGAATCAGGGACAGGTGTAGGAGCATAGACTAAAGGGACTTCTAGAAGTCATCTTGCCCCATCCCCTCATGTCAAAGATGAGGAAATTGAGGCCACAGAGATAGAAATGGACAGAGCTGGAATTTGAACCTAGATCTGTTGACTCCATTGTACCAGTCGATGCACATTTATTGAGCACTTACTGTGTGCCAGAACTGTGCTAAGCTCTGGGCATACAAAGGTTAAAAAAAACCAGCCCCTCGCTCAAGGAGCTTCCAATCTAATGTGGGAGACAACATGTAAGCAACTATATGTCGACAGGATTAACTGGAGATGACCAACGGAGGGAAGGCAGCTGTTCTTGTAGGTCCCAACTCTGGGACTTACTTTAGCACACAAAGTAAGGACTTGGCTATTTTATTAGGGTGGGGATGGAAAGGGGGTGAAGGGAGCATGTGACTGAGGGATATACTGGAGCAGGGGGAGTAGACATCAGCTGCCATGAGCTATTCTGAATAGTCCTGAAATTAGAGCCCAGTTCAGCCCAACCTGCAGCCTACATTCCTCTGAGGTGAGTAGCAGCAAGCCGGACAACATCCAATGATTAGGGGAAAGCACTATGTGGACAGATTTCTCCGATGAAGTAACAGGGTGATTTGGAAGACTCCAGAGGATGGAAAAGGATCTCCAGACCTCATAGCCTTGTCTGTCTCGGATCTTCCTACCACACAGATTATGAGGAAAGTGCTTTGTTAACCATAAACCCAGAGAAGTTGCCCTTGAATGAGGCATCTGAAAAGGGGAGGGCCACCAATTCCTGGGAGACAAACTATAGCAACAAAGCAGGACTGAAGATTTTATGTGACTCTCCTATAGGAGAGAAGGAAAAAAAAATCAATGGAATTCATAACAACTGCTGTCTTCCACAGGTACTGATCTGAAGGTAAATAAGCCATACCTGCTTCTTTGCCTTGCTAACTAGGTTAGGATACTAGGCCCTTCTATCTTTTACATACTTTTGAATAAATCTGCTTGTTGATATCTCAGTGGCCTCTTGTTAGTGAGGGTCTGGGTCTTGAGAGATACTAGGGAGAGGAGACCTCTGGGTGCAAGCAATTCAAGCCATCAAGATGATTCTATCATTATTGAAAAATTGACAAGACTGAAACTGATCTAAAGAGCTCAGACTTTTGGCGATGGGCCCAACTTACATTATCATGAGTCATGGAATCAAAATGCCGGTCATCTGCTGCCCCCATCTTGTTCTACTGTCCTTCCTAGTAAGAAGCCAATATCAGGGCACTAAATTTGGGCTCAAATTATAAATTTCCTGATGATCTATTCTATTCTACTCCGTCTCTGCTCTTCAATCATTCTCTATGCACTAGACAGTTCTAATGAAAGGATAAATCCATTTCAGTATTTCAAATTAAATCTGTCAGAAAGTACAGCAGTGCTCTTCCATCTAAGTCAACTATTTATCTTTCTACCTAATTTTTTTTATAATGGGTCCATAAACCTTTTCTCTCTCCTCTGCCCCATTTCCAACACATGCTTAAGTTAAATGACCAATGTCAAGAGCTTGATTTTACACTATTTAGCAGTTATTTCTGTTAATTAATTTAAAATTCACTAAAATAAAAAAAATCACTAAATGAAGAAAATTTCACTAAGCTAAAAAATTAGACACTCAAAGATAATGGTCAAAGCAATTCACTCTCAGGTTGGGAAAATTAATAAGACAAGTGTATTTTAAGAGGAAAGATTTCCCCATAAAAAAACCCAAAAAACCATGAGCCTCATTAACAGTAAAAATGGTAGAACAGTTTGAAAACATTTCCATCCACAGTCTCACCTATGTTAGTAGGTTCTCTAATGATATGGATCCATACCTCTTCATGCTCTTAAGATTCTCGCATAACTTCTCTAGTCTAGGCATTCTTAATTTTTTTTTTTAATGTCCTGAACTCCCCTTGGCAGTCTGGGGAAGTCTATGTATTGAAATAGACATAAGATCAATAGGAACAATACATTTGTAGGATCATAGAATCAGATTGAGAGCCAGACAAGACCTTAGGAAGTACCCAATTCCACTCTTCCCATTCCCCTCTTTTTACAGTTGAGGAAACTGAGGCCCAGAGAAGTTGAGTGAGTAACTTGCCCAAGATCAAAGGTAGTAAGAGGCCCTGGGAATTCAAACTCAGGAGCTAGGATTCTACCGTCAGCTCTTTCTAGGGTAGTGCCTTCTACCTCCTCTTCCATCTGAATAGTTAATAAACCTGAACTAGAATCCCCTGTCCAACAGATGGCCATCCAGCTTTTGCTTGAAGAACTGAGGTTGGTTCAATAACGACATCTAGCTCTTCTAGTACCTGCGTATGTATTCCATTTGGGCCTGGTGACACATTCAAAGGCAGCTAGATATTCTCTTAATCATTTTTATCTAACTGGGTTATCAACTTCTTAGAAGTCTGTCTTTTTTTTCCAGTCCAGAGATCACTCCCCTTAGCAGAGAGAAAAGCAAAGCAAATCAAGAGTGGGGAGATCGTTCTTCTTTAGTCAATGGTCTTCTTCCACCTTAAGGATCAGAACTGTTTCTTTGATCTTTCTCCCCATATAGATTTTTTAAAAAGAATTTGTCGTCTTTACCTTTTCTCGTCATCCATGGTTCATTCAGAACTTTAGCATGGACAACCTGGTGGTTTTTTTTTTTTTTTTTTTTACAAAAGGTGATGCCGTACTTTGTCTTCCTCCTGATACCAGTCCTATTTTTCTTCTCATTTCTCCCCTGGCAAAGAAAAAGTCAAACCCAAGATCACTTTCCTCTCCTAACTTTTAATTTTTTTAGTACCACATTCCCCATGTCACCCAGGCTCAGACCACTGGAATTTTGTGACTTCTCCCACTCCCCTCTCCTGTCCAAGTGATCTACAGTCTAGTGACTGTACAATCATCCCTTGCCCAATCTCCCTGTTTCTAATTTCTTCTGTCTTTAATTTATCCTAGACTATCAGCCAAATTGAGCTTCCTAAAACGTGAGTCTGAACACAGGAATAAGATGTCTAGAAGTGAAAGGCATCTCCTCCAATCCCCTTATTTTTTCAGATGAGTCCCACAGGCATCGAGTGACTTGCCCAAGGTGTCACAGGCAATAAATGACATTGATAGGATTTGAACCCAGAGTCTGACTCCAAATCACATTCTCTTTCCATCATTCTATAAAGCTTCTTACAACAGTCTTCCATGCAAAGACTGTCCACTGGACAGTATACAAACTCTTTAGCTTGGCAGTGAAGGGCCTTCGTAGCCCATTTTTTCTCCTGCTTCCTCTCCCCACCCCAAACCCAATGATCCAGCCGACTAGGTCTCTCTGACTAGACACTCAAGTCAGTTTGCTTCCTGTCCCTTTGTAGGTTTCAGCCTGGAACCAATGTACACATAGAAAACTCTCATGAAACATCTGTTAAATAAATGAATTAGATCTTCATGATGAAAGTGTAAAAAGCATAAGAATAAGTCAGTAAAATGAGAATGAAGGAGAGAACTTCTCTCAGTGCTTCCATTTTCTCCTTGGAGATTTCTCTGTGTACATATAATAATAGTTTGCATCCATATAGCTGATACAGTACAAGGCCCTTTTATTTACATGCTCTCCTTGGATAACAATCCATGGAACAGGCAGACACCTAGCTTCTTTTTTGTAAAAGAGGAAGAAAAGCATCAGAGGCACTTTGTATTGGCCCTCACAGTATAATGGGAAACACGGTGGCTTTAGAGTCAGAAAAGCTGGGTGCGAAACATAACCTTGGGCAAATCAACTCTGAACCTCAGTTTCCCGCCTATAAGAAGGGGGCACGAATGCTCACTCTTCTTATCGAACAGGGAGGTGGTAAGAAAAGCTCTGTGAAATCTAAAAGGAAAAAGAGTTGGACATTTTTCTCCATTGAGTTGTTTATCGAGTCAGCCCTGGGCTGAATGGGAAGATCTGTGCTGCTTCAACAGAATGATAGCTCTTTGGAAGAGACCCCAGAGATCATCCAGCCAGACTCCAGGGAGGGGATGGGACTTATTCATTCAATGAGCAACAGAGCTGGGAACTGAACTCAGGGCCTCTAACCCTAAATCATGGCATTTTCTCATGATGTGGACCGAGCCGAGTTGTTGGAGCAAGGAAAAAAAGGGGTGATCAAGAAATGCAAGGTTAGAAGTGTTTGCTTTTTCCATCAGTGATAGGAGAAAAAGAAATTTAGGTCAAGCAGGAATTTTAATCAGTCAGAAATGGGGAGAAGAGGCAGAGAAAATTCAAAGGACTCGTAGTAGGTATCTTCTGGATACTTAGCTGTTCGATAAAAGTAGAGCATTAATTCCTACCCACAGAAATCCCTGCGTTCATGCATAAAACCTTTATGTCATGGATCCATGGCTCAAGACCACGTGCTGGGTGTGGGGGAGAAGACTACGATCCCACTGTCCTTAAGGGGTTAAAGATGTAGGACAGAGCACATGGATACAATTAAGTATTTTTACAAATAGACTTCATGAAAGGAATCTTATTTACTCCTTATTCAAAGCTCTCCATAATTTTTTTTTTTAAGTGAGGCAATTGGGGTTAAGTGACTTGCCCAGGGTCACACAGCTAGTAAGTGTCAAGTGTCTGAGGCCGGATTTAAACTCAGGAACTCCTGAATCCAGGGCCAGTGCTCTATCCACTGCGCCACCTAGCCACCCCTTCTCCATAATTTTTAGCCCATTTCTTCTTCTTTTTTTTAATAATAAATTTTTAAAGTTTTGAGTTCCAAATCCTATCCCTCCGTCCTCATTCCCTGAGGCAGTAAGCGATCAGATATAGGTTACATATATATGTGCATTTATGTAAAACATTTTCATATTAGTCATTTTGTATAAGACTTGAATAAAAGAAAAAAATGAAAGAAAGTGAAAAACGGCCTGCTTCAGTCTGTGTTCAGTCAATAGCAGTTCTTTCTCTGGAGGTGGAGAGTGTGCTTCATCATTAGTCTTTTGGGATTGTCTTGGATCCTTGTATTGCTGAGAATCGTTGTTACTGTGTACAACATTCTCCTGGTTCTGTTCACTTCACGGTACTGCAGTTTATACAAGCCCTTCCACACTTTTCTGAAATCATCTGCTTGTCATTTCTTATAGCACAATAGTATTCCATTCCAATCATATACCACAGCTTGTTTAGCCATCCCCCAATCGATGGGCATCCCTCTGATGACACCTCAAATTGACATCCCTCTTAGGCACCACAAATTGCTGCTATAAATATTTTTGTTCAAATAGGTCCTTTTCTCTTTTTTTGGATGTCTTTGGGATATGGACCTAGCAGTTCTTAGCCCACTTTTCTCTTCTCCCTAGCCCTACTGTAAGTTCTTAGAATTGGATGCAAATTTGTGGGACTAAAAACTTTGTCCAAACGTTCTAGTACCACCCGAGGGCAATAACTGCCCTACCTATCATTAGACAATTAGATACTGAATTAATTTTAAAAAAAGGCAGATAGTTGTCACACCTCATTTCAGTTGTCATCCAATGGGAACTTCTGATTTGTCTTTTAAAGGATGTTTGGGGGGCAGCTAGATGGCGCAATGGATAGAGCACCGGCCCTGGAGTTAGGAGTACCTGAGTTCAAATCTGGCCTCAGACACTTAACACTTACTAGCTGTGTGACCCTGGGCAAGTCACTTAACCCCAATTGCCTCACTTTAAAAAGCAAAACAAAACAAAACAAAAAAGGCTGTTTGGGCATACACAGTTAATTTCATAAACCTCATTCATTAGTGCACCTGTGTATGACAGGTGGGGAGGTTTAAAGATGTCTGGGATTAAGGCAAATAGTTGAACCAATTTTCTCCCTGTTGTATTTTCCATCATTAGGTTTCTACTATCTTGGACACAAATGCAAATGTAGTCTCTGAAGTGCACTGGGGTTAGTGAAAGGACAAGCTCAGAATATGAAAGTAGTCATATGGCATATTGGACAGCAGTCCAAATTTAGAATCAACAGTCCTGGATCCAAATCCCATCTCTGTCTGACCATGGCCAAGTCTCTTTGCCTCAATTTCTCATTTGAGTCACTTGGATTGGAGCTCTGAAATCCTAACTCAGAATCTACAAGTCTATACATAGGGAGAAGCTTTATTTACAAAAATGTTGTAAATTTAACCTGAAATTTAACTTTGACTCCGTGATGTTTTTCTTACAGCCTCCACCAAAGTTAGTGTTCTCAAAGCCACATTAAATAAGGGGGAACAAGAGCCACTAAAAAAATCCCACAAACCCAAGACAAGATATACTTAGAATCATGAAGATTCAACCCAGATGTTTTGATAAACCCAGTAGCTTATTATGGAAGTTCAATATTCCTGGTGTATTATATGTTGTACAATATAGTAATCAAGTTCCAAGTGTACCTGGAAGGAAATAATGATTTGGCCAACTCCAGCACAGTTATCCAGGTGTAGGAGCAGGAACACGGGTAATCAGGCGTAGGAAGAAAGATGAATTATGGGAGTGGAAAAGGAAAGCTCCTCACCCGGATGGAGGCAAATCAGAACCAGCCATATAGTTCTGACGCCCAGGTTTTAGTTACATCATGAACATGCTAATTAGCCAAAACAGACAAACTCAAGCTTTTTTTTTTTTTTTTAACTTAATGCAACTTCTTTGGTACCTGTTCTGATGTTCCTTTCAACAACCTGTTAACCCTGAAGCTCAGCAGTTTTTGGAGCAGAATTAACCAAAAACGTGTCTTTCAGGAAGGCTACACTAAAGATTCTCAAAAGTACATTTTACTGGAAATCAAGTTACTTGATAGCTTCATAGGTAGAGACCAATGTGAATTTAGACCATTCAGGTAGTGACTAGCAAGATCTTTCAGTTATAAGAGGCCTGTGTAAAGTTAGGCTGTTCTTTTTACCCACTGATGTCTTGGGAAGAAAAAAAAAATCAAGAAATCCATGTTGGCATTGCCTTTTGGAACAGGCTGGAATGTCACACCTCTTAGTCCTAATTTTGCTTTTGGAGATTAGATAGAATTAGACCAGTCCCTCTCCTCTCTCTCTCCTCCTCCCCCTGGGGCATTTTAAACAAAATACAAATTAGCCCCTGATTACGGTCGGGCCAGATTGCACAATCTCAGAATTGGGAGAAAAGCTCTGCAGCTAATCCTACCTATATCTGAACAAGTAAGTCTCTTCTACAATATACTGGACATTTGTCTGGAGGTCCTGCCTCTTAGGCTTACTTAATGCCTTATTAGGTAAACCATTTAATCGAAGGTCTAAGGCATGAAGTCTGGCCTCAGCTTCCTTAACTGTAAAATGTAGAAAATCTATCCAGCTTGGACTGGATGGTGTCCGAGGTCTCTTTTGGCATAGATTTATGGTCCTTGATTTCTGAAGGCAGCCATTTGTTCCTTTTGTTAGTGAGTTTCTTTGCTTCTAGATAATTCCCAGAAACCTTTGTGAATTACACCCAAGGTCTTTGCTGCTTCTGCCTTTGTCCACTCATTTCATCATTTGGGAAAATAGAAGTTTTCAACTCAAGTCAAACAACTCAGGTAAATAAAAATCCATGAAGTCACTTTTCCTTATCCACACCCATCTCATCTTGTTTCTTCTGACCTCATTTGTGTGTGTTTCCCCCACTTCATTTTTCAAGGGGAGGAGGGAATGGAGACCTTTCTTTTATAAGACATGGTGTTCCTTCCCCATCTTGGGCCGGCAAAGCCATTACCAGCAGGGGCTTCTCAGGGCTAAGGAGTTCGCTGAAAGTTTGCTAGTAGTTGAAATCTAGGAGGTACCACTAAGTTCTGAGTCACCAGTCCATGCCTCTTCCCCCTTCTCACCTCCAGAATACAAGACATTTGGGTGCCCTAGCTCACCCTCAGCTCTGTGGGGTGAGGAGTGCAGTCCCTATAGGACCCTTCCTTCAAAATCAAGGCAACTTAAGCAAATTGGGAAAACCCCCTCCTAAAATGCAGATCACATCCCCAGCTTTCAATAATTTTATTTTAGTCCTCTTCTCTCCTCCCCCATTTAAAAAATAATCAGAAGGAAGCAACAAGAAAAAGTTTACTGATCCTTTTGCTGTAGATCCGGGTTTCCTGATCTGGGATCCATGAATTCATTAAAATTTTTTTTAATCAGTATTTCAACAAAATTGGCTTTCCTTTGTAATCTTCTGCACTTCATGCATCTAAAAAGATGATGTTGAGAAGGGGTCCCTAGGCCTTCCCCGCTGCAAAAGGGGTCCAAGACACGAAGAGGAATCCCTGGTCTAAATGGGGCATTTCAAGAAACGAAGGATGGAATGAATGGGCATTGAGATCAAGTCAATTTCACCACAGCTGAACTTTGTCACTGGACTTTAGTAGAGAGATTAATTAGCAAAGAAGTGGCCGCACTTAGAGCCTCCTACCACACCAGGGAGTAAAAACTGTGAAATCAGAGCCAGGCATCGGTTTCTTACCAATTCCTATGGTTCAAGGCCTAATAATCTCAGTTCTAGAAGCAAGCTTTCGAATAAGTGATACCTACATTTAGAAAGAAAGGATAATTGAGGTCAGAGAAAAGGGAAAGATCAACGAGGTGCTGCTTGAATCAGAACGACTCAGAAATCCTCACCTCGGTATCCTCCCACTAGCCCAGACAAGTGTCCTTTAGTAGGAGGCCTCTGTTGGGACCAAACCCATTGCTAGAGGGCAGATTCTTAGGCAGTTTTTCCTTATGCTAAGACCTGAATTTAGCCAACCCTCACCCATTAGTCCGAGGTGCTGAGAGGGCCAAGAACAAGCCGAATCCTCCCATATGACATTCCTTTCAAGTACTTGACGTAACCCTTCTGGTCTCCAGACCAGACAGCCCCAGTTCTTTCAAACAGTTTTCCCAAGGCGTGGTTTCCACGGTCCTTCTCCATTCTTATCCCTCCCTGGATGTTTCCCAGTTTATCAACACCCTGCCTGGATGGGGCACCCTGGACTGAACTCAGTATCCCAAAGAGGGTCTACCCAGAGAAGCATACAGCAGGACAGTCACCTCTCTAAACTATCTTCAGTTATCAATATAGTTGCAGCAGCTAGTGGCTAACAGAAAACAAAAAAACCCTGCATTAATCTCACACATCCCTTTGACTCAATGGAGTTTTAAGAAACATTTCCATCCTTTAGACAATTTTTTCCCCCTCCCCTATTCAGGCTTGTAGTTTTGTCCATATGAGGAAGTCCTGGTGTGGAAAATACCTCCATCAATGCAGAACTTGGTACTTCATAAAGAAAAAAAAATATTCACTGGCCAGAGAGAATGGAGAGGAATAAGAAAGATAACATAAGAAAGAGGGGCTGCTTAGAGACTAAGCTAATGGCTACATTAGCTTTTCACCTAACAGAGTCAAGGCTGACAGGGACGCTCCAAGTTTTGATCTGCTACCGGAGAGAAAGCTTATATTGTTTGAAAGGGAAGAGTCTCCAGGTAAACGCCTTTGGTCTACAGAGGGGGAAAAGTGTCTTCAAAGAGTCCCTGATTGATCTTACAGGAATAATTCTTGGTTATGTAGCTATAGTATCCCGTCCTCAAAAGGAGATGTTCAGGCCCTAGGAAGCCCCCCCTAGCCTCAAGATAAACACCCCAAAATCTTGCACCTTCAGCTCTTGATCCAACAGCAGCATTCAAACTCTAGCTTGCTTTAACAGCTTCTGTTCCTAGGAGCCCTGCTTCTCTCTGGTTGAAAGGAGTAGACCCTGCCCTCTCTTCCTATTTATATAGATGAACTTCCTTCCTGACTTTTAGTTGATTCCATTCAGCTGAGTTGACTTCTTTTTTTTTTTTTTAAGTGAGGCAATTGGGGTTAAGTGACTTGCCCAGGCTCACACAGCTAGTAAGTGTTAAGTGTCTGAGGTCGGATTTGAACTCAGGTACTCCTGACTCCATGGCCGGTACTCTATCCACTGCGCCACCTAGCTGCCCCCCAGCTGAGTTGATTTCTATCCCTTCATGCTCCTTTATTTGGGGCTAACTGTAACCTGCTATAGATTTCTGGCCGTGATCCCAAGCAGAAACTGTGATTTCAAGGAATCTATAGTTACATGCAATGCTGAATTATGACCCCTATTTGACTATTGGAATTCTCATAAAGAGAAGCAGTGGTGATTTTTTGTGTTTTAAACCATTTCAATGTATATGTGTGTGAAAAGAGGCAAGAGGAAAAATAAATTTGTGAAACCGTTTAGAAGACAAAAATCTATTTTTTAATGAGAATTTCAATTCCCATTATTCACTTTTTTGTGAGGCAATTGGGGTTAAGTGACTTGCCCAGGGTCACACAGCTAGTAAGTGTCAAGGGTCTGAGGCCAGATTTGAATTCAGGTCCTCCTGACTCCAGGGCCAGTGCTCTATCCACTGCCCCACCTGGCTGCCCCTCCCATTGTTCACTTTTATGTGTATTCCAAACTATGTTTTAGGCACGTTGTCTGATTTTAAATGCACATAAAATTCAGTAAACTTGTCAATCAAAGGCAATTAGATACCTTGGGAGGGATGTAGGGAGAAATTTAGCTGATATAAAAACAAAAGATATCAATAAAATTTATTCTAAAAGATAAAAACATTTAGAAAAAGACAAAGGATTTTCATACTAATTGCAAATATATGATGGCGGGGTTTTTTTTTTTGGACCCATTTCAAGATACTTAAAATAAGGAATAGTGGCTTCCGCATAGTATTGGTAGAGATATTCCTTATGCCCTCAATAGAAATGTATCAGAAACCTTACCTTTAAGACAGCCTTAGTCAATTAATTCTAACATCAGCAGAGAAATCCTAAAGTTTTGAAACATTCCAGTCGAATGTAGTGCAAGGAGGAAAAAACAACCACCTTCCAATTTAGTTATTAGAATTCAGTTTTGGGTGTTTAGTTTTGAGTGTCTTAGTGAAGCTTTAAGCTTTAATGGTTTAAGATTACACTAAACCTTTTTAGGATAATGTTGTATAAAAGAATTCACAGGGGGCAGCTAGGTGTCTCAGTGGATAAAGCACCAGTCCTGGATTCAGGAGGACCTGAGTTCAAATCCAGCCTCAGACGCTTGACACTTATTAGCTGTGTGACCCTGAGCAAGTCACTTAACCCTCATTGCCCAGGGTGGGGGAAGAAAGAATTCTTGGTATCTTTTAAGGACTGAAAATTGAGACACAACAATATGATCATTCCCATTATGCAGATGAAGAAACTGAGGTTCAGAGAAATGATGTGCCCATGGCCACACAACTAGCTAGTAAATATTAGGGTTCATAGCTAGGCCTCTACTGACCACAGGTCCAGTTTTTCCACACCCCTACATTGCCCCCTAGCATAGTGCTGAGAGTAAATAGCCTGCCCACCAGGCTTATAAATATTTTAGTCACACAGACATTTTCATTGAACCGATATTTGTTGTGACAGACTTGATTTTCTAGAGACAGTATTTAAATATAACAACAAGAAATTGTTTTTTATTATTTATTTATTTCGTGAGGCAATTGGGGTTAAGTGACTTGCCCAGGGTTACACAGCTAGTAAGTGTCAAGTGTCTGAGGCTGGATTTGAACTCAGATCCTCCTGAATCCAGGGCCAGTGCTTTATCCACTGCACCACCTAGCTTCCCATTTAAAACAAATTATTATTATTATTTTTTGTGGGGCAATGAGGGTTAAGTGACTTGCCCAGGGTCACACAGCTAGTGAGTGTCAAGTGTCTGAGGCTGCATTTGAACTCAGGTCCTACTGAATCCAGGGCCAGTGCTTTATCCTCTGCACCCCCTAGCTGCCTCCACCAACT
This sequence comes from Dromiciops gliroides, assembly GCF_019393635.1. NCBI lineage: Eukaryota > Metazoa > Chordata > Mammalia > Microbiotheria > Microbiotheriidae > Dromiciops > Dromiciops gliroides. The sequence goes on along the minus strand of NC_057865.1, from coordinate 21,735,922 downwards.
AGAAATTGTAACAAGGAATCTTACACTTTAAAAAAAAAGGTTCCTTCTATCTCTTATGAGTCGGAGCTAAGTGACTATAATTGGCACTTGAGAAGGCTTTGCATTCTAGACTGGGGGCATGAAAGGAGCGGGGAGCTGGGCTCTGAAGGAGAGTATTTCACACTGAACAAAGAAGAGGATGGTTTCTTATGCAATCCTCTTTTTGGTTCTTTGTATATTGAAATGTTTGTTGTTTGATGACTAAGGTCATAGTAAAAAAAAATTAATAAGAAAAAAATGGAGAAATCTCCCTTCTGAGATTTCTAATGGGGGTGGAGGGTTTATTCTTTAAATACATTTGAGTGTTAACATGATAGCATGTTAGCCTACTTCCTGATCATCTTTCATTCTTTTGCAAAAATATAGCATTCATAAGAATATTTTATTTACTAAGTTTTTAAGGTGGTTAAATTATTGTGTATACCTTCAAAGTTAACAGCCCTTGCCTAAACATAGCCTGTTTAATCCTTTCTGATCCCCAAAGATCTATTCTAATGGATCTCATCAATATCATAGGGTATAATATTGTCTATTTCTGGCACCAGAGATACTAAACCAGGAAATGCACTCAAGTGTGGCAGGAGGCCTACACTCAGGTATGCTTTAAAGAGAATTTCCCCCTTTCATTTAACATAGCCAAGGATTGTTATTCCCAGGTCCTTTCAGCTTGACTCAATGCCATGAAGGTTTTTAAATAATCTTTACCTTTGAATATCATATTTCAGTTCTTTCGACAGTGACAGGCAAGGTCAGACATAGCAAAATCATACATATACTCAGAACTCTGGGACTAATGGCATTGAATTTTAAGTAACAGAAGCTCTTTGAAATGGGGTGGTTGTTGTTGTTTTAAAAAGTAATGTACCTCCTAGCCACAGTCTGGGAAGTGAGCAGGTCCTTTGGAAGTACTTACAGAAGAAGTCAGTCATGGTAAAGCGCTGTTCTGAGTATAATTTATTTCTCTCCTTTTGGCCACAAGGACTTCCTTCTAACTGTATCACTAATTCTCCTTAAAGTTTGTCAGAAATAGACAAACTGTGATGGCTAGCCCTTTGAGTCTACAAGCCATGGGGTTCTTGTGCTGTCTAAAATTATACTGAGAAATAACCTTGAGCTGCTTTTCACTTAATTTCATCTCTTGAAATGTTTAACTCGATAAAATTGTTGGCTTTGAACTTTGGATCAATATCCTCTTCACTGGAAGTACATGGAAAGTGGGTTGCTTTGGCACCAATGGATTTCCTGTGGGTGGGCCAAGTCCTCAGGCATAGTTCCCAGCAGAGCATGAGCTTGCCTTACAGAATTCCATCTTTTGATCATAGTCACAAGCCATGGGACGATGTAAAGTATCTTAGATTGTAGAATAATATGCAGAGTACAAATTGTACATTTTCCATTCTTGGAACCGAACTTCAGTTATTATACACAAACTCCAGGTGTAGAGGGGAGAATACCAGTCTAGCAATGAGAAGACAGGACTGTTATTTTAACTCTCCTTAGGCCACTAACTAGCTGTATGACTTTGGACAGGCCACTCACTTAGCTGGGGCCTCAGACTCTTCACCTGCCAGCTTTTGGTAAGATTGGATGAGGTGGGGGTAGGATTTAGTGTAGGAACAGAATCTAGAGATCATACAGGGGTTCTTTACCTGGGGTAATAGGGAGCTCTGTGTGTGTGTTTATTTTGTGTGTTTAAAACATTATTCTGACAAGGCATCTCTAGACTTAATCTGCCTTTTTCTTTTTTCTTTTGGGTGAGGCAATTAGGGTTAAGTGACTTGCCCAGGGTCACACAGCTACTAAGTGTTAAGTGTCTGAGGCTGGATTTGAACTCAGGTCCTCCTGAGTCCAGGGTCGGTGCTCTATCCACTGTGCCACCTAGCTGTTCCTCACCTGCTTTTTGAGGGCATTACCATTCCCCCAGTGACCAGGCCCCAAACCTCACTGTGATATCCTCACTGCCTTATTCTTTCTTTCTCTCTCCCTTCTCTTTCCAGTCATCTGCCAAGGCCTGCCAATTCTACCTTGGTCACATCTCTTGCATATATCTCCTCTCTCCTCTAACACTTCTACTAGCCTGGCGCAAGTCTCTGTTGCCTCATCCCAGGCCCATTGTAATCCATTTTACTTGGTCTCCTTTCCTCAAGTTTTTCCCCCTACAGTTCATCTTCTTATTTATCCTACTCTTTTTTGTTTGTTTTTGCAGGGCAATAAGGGTTAAGTGACTTGCCCAGGGTCACACAGCTAGTGTCAAGTGTCTGAACTGGATTTGAAATCAGGTCCTCCTGAATCCAGGACTGGTGCTTTATCCACTGCACCACCTAGCTGTCCCCTCTCCTACTCTTATACAAGACTCTCCCTCCTGTTTTCTCTGGCTTCCTTCAAGTTCCAACTAAAACTCACGTTGTGAAGCATTTCCTGGCCACTCTTATTACTTGTGCCTCCCTTCTGAGATGGCTTCCAGTGTATCTGGTCTATATCTCTTTGTACATCCTTGTCTGCATGTTATTGGCCTCATTCGACCGTGAGTTCCTAACACACACAAAACATGAAGAACCCCTGATACCTGTCCAACTCGGTCATTTGTTATTTATATCTTTTGATTTTTCATCACATTCATTTCTGAATATATTCCTCTCCCCTCACCCAGTAAACTTTCCTTCATAACAAAAATTTTAGTAGAAAAAGAAAAAAAAAACAGTCTAGCAAAACCAACTTATTGACCAAGTCTGAGGTATCATTTTCTTGTGCTGGGAGGAATATCACATGTTATGTTGGGAGATATAAACTGATTGTAGAAGAACAATAAGCTTTTTTTTTTTTTTGCTGGGCATTGAGGGTTAAGTGATTTGCCCAGGGTCACACAGCTAGTAAATGTCAAGTGTCTGAAGCCAGATTTGAACTCAGGTCCTCCTGAATCCAGGGCCAGTGCTTTATCCACTGTGCCACCTAGCTGCCCCAGAACAATAAGCTTTTGCTGGCCTATACAGCTAATCCCTCAGTACATTTCCCCAAATTTGTCCAAGAGGATGATTCCCTCCCAAATGCAGGCTTGAGCTCTAGTCCCTGGCTAATCCCCTTATTGCATTTCCTGACAAGTCCAAGTGTCGTTCTGGTTCATATTGTGAGAATTGGAATGACACCCCCTGCTGGGAGGGACCTTGTAAGCTATGGCCTGAAAAGAAACCATGTGACTTTAGCATCCAGAAGTGACCTTTTCTGGGGTTTTGAAGGTCAGATCAGCATCAGGAAGTGATCTTTGCTGTCCGTGGGTCCTGTCAATCAGAGCTACCAACAAATTAGCTTGGACGTACGTGTGTGTGTGTGTGTGTGTGTGTGTGTAGGTGTGTGTGGATGGCCCTGTTTCCTGTTTCACAGGAGGCTTCTGGGAGGATTGAGGCCTTTCATTTTGGGACCTCGGCTTGGCGGGAGGACAGACGCTGGGCTCTCCTACAGATAGTTAGATGAAGTTTGCTTTTTATCTCTCTCTCTCTCTCTTCACTAACTTCTGATGTACTTTAATAAACACTCAAAAGTCTAAACTCTTGCTAAAGCTTTAATTTAAGGCGACCACTCATTGGATTTTAGACATCGTGGCTAGAGTTTTAGGCCCTTACAATATTTATTTGAGGACAGAAGAGTTAATGGTTGACATTTAGGAAGTAGAGCCATCTTGCCAACATTAGGCCTCTCCTACTTAAAAGCACTTGAGTTGAATTAGTCTTTTCACCTGAGTCCTCCAACCCATCCCAGGCTATAAATAGACTCATTCAGGTGACCCTCTCTCTTCCTCAATTGCTTGTTCTTCACTCCTCTTGTGAGATTGGGAGTAGAGTGGTTTTCTATATGAGCTTTTTTTTTTTCTCATTTAGATAAAAAACAAAACAAAACCAAACCAAAAACCTAACTCCAGCAAGGAGGGGAAGGGATTGAAAGCTTCTAAAAACTGAAATCTTACTGTGCTTTCCCAGGAGTGGGCAAAGACGTTGATGAGGGCCTCGTGATCCATTAGCTTCAGTGTCCTGGGGTGGAGGGGACCTAGGGGTCAGCTATTCCTAGCTCCACTTCTCCACAGACTCAGACAGTCCTGCTGGTCGCCGGATACCCCGTGATTCTTCCCTTTTTGGAGAGAGGCAGCAAGTAGCAGAAAAAGCACAGGGCTCGAACTAAAAAGAGTCGGGTTTAAATTCGGCTTTTGCCACTTTTGTTGGGGCTCGAGAGCTCCTAATGTTGCTCCTCCCCAGTGTTGAGAAGGAAGGAAGCATTTATATGGCACTTACCATGTGCCAGGCACTATGCCAAGCATCCTCACAACAACATGGGATGTTGTGAACCCCATTTTACAGGGGAGGAAACTGAGCAGTCAGCTGAAGTGACTTGTCTAGGCTTCTACAGCTAATAAGTCTGTGAAGCCAGATTTGACCTCAGGTCTTCCAGACTCTGGGCCCTATCCACTGAACCACCAGGCAGTAGGTGTCTCTTGGGTTAGCTCTTCTGCTGGAAGATTTAGAACAGGAATTCTTAATTTGGAATCCCCAAGGGTTCCATAAATAGATTTCAGGGAGTCCATGAACTTGGAAGGGAAAATTTGCCTTTATTTTTACTAACCTCTAATTGAAATTTCACATTTCCTTCAATTACATTACTCTGAGAAGGGCTGCCCAAGCTTCATCAGGCTAACAGAGATGGAGGCCTCCATGACACCAAAGAGGCTAAGCCCCCCCCCCCATCTGGAGGGGGTCTGGGGCTCATCTTTAAAATCCTAGATTTACAGATAAGGAAGCTGAGCCCCTGAGACTCAAAGGTGCCCCAGGTAGTGTGAGCAGAGCCTGGATTTGAGGTTCTAGAGGTTCCTCCTCGGTTCTGGGATCAAGTACCAACTCCTCTGTTGGGCATTTAGAGCCTTTCCCATCTGGTTTCAGTCTGCCTCTCCAGCTCATCCATCTCCTTCTCTTTCACCCATTCTCCATCCCAGCCAACTTACCTGAATTCTGGCACCTGTATAAAGCGTGTCGTCTCCTGTCTCTCATATTCTCCTGCAACTGCCCTCTCAGAAGTCACTGATGCCAGCGCCAAAAGACCTTGCTGGCCTTCTCATACTCTGTGATGTCTCTGTAGCACGTGACATTGTCTACCAACACCTCATACCCCTTCACCTCTCTTGGTTTTGGTTTCTTCCTCTTTTGTCAGTCCCACAGATCCAATCTTTTTATACTAAAATTTCATTCCATTTCATCTCATTGTATACCAAATCACACCGGTAAAGAAGTGTGTGGATCGCCATCCATTTGACAGAAATCAAGGAGTTTTAGTGGATTGTAAACTCAATGTGGCTCCATGAAGTAACATGGCAGCCAAGGCTTTGGTCTCTCCCCACTAGAGACCGTCCTCTGTTCAGCTATCCAAACGATCTTCCTAAAGCGCAGGTCTGACCATGTCACTACCCTATTCAAGAGACTCTGGGGGCTCCCACACAGTCCCAGGTATGAAATTCTCTCTTTGGCCTTTGAAGCCCTTCATAGTCTGATCACTTCCTGCCTCTCCAAGGATTTTATCTCTTTATTCCTCCCCATGTGCTGTGATCCAGTGACACTGTCTTCCTTGCTGTTCCTTGTGCACAACAAAATATTCGGCATCTCCTGACTCCTGGGCTTTGCATGTTTTCACTGGCTGCCCCCCAGGCCTGACATTCCCCCCTTCCTCATCTCTGCCTCCTGGGTCTGTGGCTTCCTTCAAGTCTCAGCTAAAACTTATCCTGCTACGAGAAGCCTTTCCCAATGCGCCTCAATCTTGTGCCTTCCCTCTGAGGGTCTTTCCAATCTATATCGTGTTTGGACATAATTTTTTACATGTTGTCTCCTCCAGCAGACCTCTGTGACCTCA